>NW_017280157.1:83526-218551 GCF_001594065.2 Cyphomyrmex costatus
CGCGTCGGCGCGACGCCGACGCCGACGCCGACGCTCGCATCGTTGTGCCCAGAGCGGCGACGCGCGGCGGTTGCGGTGGCAGGGGCGGCTTACTGGACACTGGTGCCCTCCCGTTGCTGCTGCAACAACGAACAGATAGACAACTCTTCGGGATAGTCGATCGGTGATTGAGGAGGTATCGAGGAAGCCTTTACGATAACGCGGGTGATTTAATTTGATACGAACTGCTGATTGGAAACTTCGCTGCGCCACGACCAGGACATCGCGAATCTACGAAGAAGTTGAAAATCGGAAGGACAGAAGAGCTTGGTGAACGAAGCCCGTCAGCGGACACAACTGATTTTACACAACGCCGTACGTTACATCGACGTTGGGTGAGATAATTGGATATTGGCGGATTGCATCAGAGTTTTAAGAGTGACCCTGATACGCACACTTCGCTGGGGAAGCTCGTAAACTGATATGAAATATTACGATAGTAAATTCGTAATAAAAATATGAAGCTTATATTAAAACATTTATCAGCATCAGATCATTAAGATCTTCCTTAAGATGTCTATGAGCATCAACGTTTGCTCGTCAATTTAATTTGTGATTACTATTCCAATTTCGTTAGAACTGTTTGGGATCGTTTCAAGACTGAAAGTTAAATTTGACGCGCAATGTGTAGGTGATTGAATTGTATATTATTTAAACATTATATAGCTTAAAAAACTGTTATTCCCATTATTGATACAACTCGAGTTTACTAACGAGTATAGTAGTACCGAACCAGAACGTTGATAGTTTTTGTTCCGCACGCGACGCTATTGTCACGCGGTAATTGGAAATTTACGTTCAAGCGTATTTTATGCTGTCGTAACATCATCGGTTTTCGATACTAGACAGTTAGGATGAGTGATGTGGTCTCTTTTTTGTCATCCCCTTGACCGGAATTGGGGATATTAACCCCTTGCATTCGGTGGGTATCTCGCTTAATCTAATTGTTGCTGACAAAGCTGATATATCATAATCTTGATTGAAAAGTTGATACATGTATCATAAAAAATCGCAATAAATTTACCAGCCTCTAGTATATATCCTTAATTTTGAGTTATGTATTAAAATGTCAATAAAAGATTGTACATCACAGTTGACCACTACTTTCGAGACATTAATCGTGAATTAAGAGATCGCTGTGATTACAACTTTTCCATAAGATAAATTACACCGACTTTCGCTTTTCCACTTCTAATCCGCAAAGTCCAGATTTGCGAGAGACAGTAGTTGCTTTATTGAGTTCTTAGTGGCAGACATATAACATATCGATAAAGGCACGACTATATATCTCGGCAAAGGGAAGACAGTCATTAATGAGACACTTTCTATCCGCCATGAGTACAACCTCCTAGATAAGCAGCTGGATACAGCGAACTATTATACTATTCCGAGCTCCTCGAGACCTCGTTACATTACGAATGAGTACAAAGCTGCAATATCTCTCTCCCACCCTCTCTTTCTCTTTGTCTCTCTGTATCTATATATCTCTGTTTCCGTCTCTGTTGTGAAGCTGTCAGGGAGTTGTAATCTGTTACAGCCGATGATCTTTGACCGCGAGTTTGCGCGATTACAGAATGATCAGCGCCAAGTTTTAGTATGTTGAAAGTTCATTTGGAAGAATGATTCGATTATGAGTTTGATTAACGCGTTTGGTTCCCTTAGATATATTATAAAGTATCTTACATGCAATAAGCAAACAGCGCCTTATCAATAGTATTTCCTGTACGTTTTCCAAATGACACTCGGAAAAGATAATTACACTAGAGATTTAATAACAATAGAATTATAAATCTTGGGAGAGCCAAGATGATTCGCAAAGTGAGAAGTAAATGAAATTACGATGCGGAAGCCTCGCTCGCATGTGATTCAGCGACGCGTTGCGACAAGCGGTCGTTTTATTATCGAAGTATAGTGTGAGATCATGTTTATAAACGCAGCCCACGACGATGGGGAATCATCAGTTTCTAAAATTAGTATATACGACCGATCATAAAAACAACGGCGGATTTTGGGGTCCCGGGAACGAGCTGAGAACTCGTACTTTGAATGATTTTCCAATTTCAGCAGATGTTGACGCCTAGCCTAATATCAAAGCCAAAGTAACGATGTTTAACATATGGGATAGGAAGATGAGATAAAAAGGTGGGTTATTAACATTCCACATGGAGAAGCAGACATTAAAGCCCCAAAAAATATACAAGAATCTTATAAGATCCCTATTTTGTAGCTTTTAATAACAGTAACGGTATCATTACCGTCATTAATAGTTACAGAATAAGAATCTCAATGTTGTTTTTAAAAGTTTACATCAAATTTATATTTTTGAAATTTATTACATATACAAGATATTGTATGTAGTTTCATCAAAATTAATTGGTACCAATTAGATGGCACCTCTCGAAAATAAATTTCACAATTTCCAGAAAATGGCGCCGTCAGGTTTAGCGGATTTAATCCGCGCGATACGCGGCCTTGCGATACGACGTAATAACTCTACGTCCCAACGACAGCGGAACGCAGCTGTAATGGAAGCTGAGTTGGAATGAGCGCGGGAGTTAGCTTAATTGCGGCTTCGTTAAAGAGTCAGCTAAATGGTAGGGTTTGTTGCGTTTTCAAGGCGGCGGAATGAATGGGGGAGGGGGCGAAAATAGGCAGACACAAAAAAAGACAAGACGAAGATAAGAGACGGAACTGGAGAGCACAGTTAGTCCTTTTACACGACGACGAAGAAGGAAGCAAAAAGTCCAAAGAGGACAGAAACCCCGCGATTAGAGTCCCAAACGTGACGTTGAACCCGTCTCGAACGCGACTTCCGGACTCTCTCGAATCGGAATGGAATAAGATTAATACAAGGCGACTCTCTGACCGGCGACTACACCTACACACGTGTGCAAGGTGTATATTTAACTGTGGTATGAGACGAGCGAGCGAGTCTCGAGTTTGCGTCGTACTAAATCGAGATACCTATAGGAATAACGAAATATTTTTGCCTCGTTCTCATTAAATATTCTGAAAAACTCAATGATTAAAAAATAAAGAGAAAAGATAATTAAAAGCTAAACGAAATGAGGCTGCAGTATTCCATCTTTTTTTATCAAAATTACAACCAAGATTATTTGAAATAGCAATAGGAAAGAATAAATAAAAAAAACAATTAAAAAATGACGTATAATTCCTATCGATTTAATTCCGCGACAAACATGAAATATTATATTATAAATGAAAAAAAGAATGAATTGCGGCTATATAAATTGTCTCAATTATTCAGCCGTCGGATGCTGGTGAATTATGTTTTTCTGGAGCTGGATGTCGCGTGAGATATTTTGCATACTCTTGCATAACTAACTCCAATTATACATATACCGCATCCTCGCCAAGGAAGTTTGACTCGCAGACTCCAGCTCCGCTTGCGAAAGCTCGAATGGCGGCGGCCTCCTAAATTACATCCCACAGCTTGCGATGATGATTCATCGTCCCTAAACGCGAGCAAACGAGCGTGGGATATCGGCCGCGTTCTGTTTAACATCTCATCAAACAAACCGAGAAACGATGCAGCCGCCGAAAATCTCTGGTATGCTGCAGTAAACGAGATAATCCTCCTCACTCAAAGTATATTATAAAAGCAAAGAAATAAAATCCGAAATGTGAGTCCATTATGCAAGCTCATGAAAAAAAGATGTCATAAATCGGAGATAATTACATGCAACCTATGGAGGTACAAACCATTAATAAACATTAGTGAGTTAATATTGCTGACTTGTCACACTTAAAAAAGTTGGCAAAATGAAAAGAGTTATAAATGAGTTTATCAATATTCATTAATTATTTATAAAAGAAAGCTTACTAACAAAAAGTATAATAAAAGAAATTTAAGAGAATTATCTTGACTTAAACAAATAACTTTTCGGAAACAATTCTATACAATCCAATACAAGGTTTTTGCGTGCGAATCAGAAAAACTAATAACATTTTGACGAAAAGCTGTTTTGCGCAGAAAATAAAAGCCACTCTCATCTTTCTTCTCGATGAAATTTTTTCGGCGCAGCACGAATCGAAACGAAAGACGCTGCTTCGGCGAAATCTAATGCGATAAAGCAAATGTTTGTTAAAAGCGAAGGAGGGAAGAGGGATCAGATACGTAATTCTCAGAACAGCGATGTTGATTGGCGGCGAACAGGCCAATAAAAATACTCGCGGTTATACACCGGAGAGAAAAAATTACAAATGATCTCTATTGATAAAGATTATATGGGTTACCACCCACAAAGATCTCTTGTTTGTAAATTTTAATGTTACATTTCCTTATCTTCTGTGTAAAAGAAAATGCAAACAATGCGTAAAATTAAAGAGAGATGCACGTAGGACAATAAAAATACTTACTGAGAGACTAGAATTCTAGTTAATGCAACCAGATTATTTTCCCGCAACTATTCAAACAAAAATTTATTGAAATTTAATACATTTTTCTCTCAGTGTACGAAGAGAAAAAAATTTATCTCTATATAAATTATCTTTATTAATCAAAATTATATTTACAAAATCTACAGAGATCTCTTGATTGTATGATAAATTAATAAAACTGTTTTAATTTTAGATTTTCTTGTTTTCTATATACAAAAATGTAATCAATGCGTAGAGCAAGAGAAATATGCGCCAAAAGCATGAGACAGAAGGCAAGAAATATGAAATAAAAGCTGTAGGTAGGTTGACGGGTAAGAGGGGTCCTGATATAAAATGCAATTAGGTCGCATTACGCGAGAATGACGTGGCGAGATGCGGAGTGAGAGTGAAATTTAATTAAGAGAACCGAACTGGTTTCCGTCGTCGCTGCTGCGCGGAACCGGGCCAGTGCGCTGATTACGAAGAGGCAACAGAAATGACGCGGGAGTCATCGGTGTTGTCGGGTAGCAAACTCTCGTACAAGAATGAAATTACATCGATTGGTGAAGTGCAAACATCTAAAGTCTGATTAGACCGTGCGAATATGCACATAGCTCTCGAGAGAGGAGGAAACCAACGTGTCGACGAGCGATTGCAACAGACGAATGGCGGCGGTGTGGGATGAGATGAAAGTGGAATTAAATAAAACTGTGAATGAGAAGCGGTTTGCTAACGCTAGTGTGGGATGACAGTGGAAGCGACGGGATCAAATAAAATTACGTCAAGCTATAAAAAGAGATTCTTTCAAATATCCAATAATATTAAAGTAGTTTTTTCATCGGCAAATAAACAACTTGCAAATCTGTGAAAAATACAATACTGTCGGCTGAAGATAGCTTAAGGATGATAATAATAAACGATCAATATGTGAAATAATTAAGATAAAGTTTTCGATGTAAATACTGAATCAGAGATCAGCGCGCGATGCACGTTCGAAAAAATTAATTACGGATCATTATATGACGAGTATCATGACCCATAATTAAAAATAATCATAAATCGCATAAAAACGCATTATCGATCATGAAACAATTAAAAAACAACATGTAAATTGTTCGAGTATACACATTGCACAATATATCCATACTGCGTAACCAACAACTTGTTGCTCTTGAATATCCTAGCTCGAGACAAAGTAATGGTACTCTACATCTCAAGAGAATATTATCTAATTTATTGAAAGTATAGAATAAGAGCAATTTAACGAGACACTGTAGCTTTCAATTATTCGGAAATTTTATCAATGTACGTCATAATTATTCTTAGCGGACATCTCTTAATCCTCCATAATATTAGCTCAACAAAGAGATTTAATCTCCACAAATATATTCTATTTAATTTTTACAACTTACCTGACACTAGAAACACTTCTCTGAATGTCCACATTGTTCCTCCTGGCGGCCTCCTCGAGAGTAACGACCTCCTGGCGTCTTCTCTCCTCCTCGGGCGGATGCAACGGTATGATAATATAGTCCGGCTCCTTCTTCTTGGCGGTGGCCGATTGTTGTTCTTCCTGCGTTCTCGTCGTCGGTTCGATAGTCTTTTTATGTGTCTCCGAACGCGGTACTTTTGCTCGACCGCTGAACCTCAGTCTGGAGAATCTCTGCAGAAAGCCGCCCAGACCGCCCTTTTTCCTTTCCTCACTCTTCATGGCAACGCAGGACGAGGACGTCGGTAGAGAGGTTGAAGAAACCGCGTAAGTCTTCGCGGGTTCCCTCTTCGGGGCAACAAACGATGACCGTTTCGCGTTCGCGTCCTGTTTGTTGATGCTCGCCGCGCGTTGCTGCTCGTCGCCCTGACGTTTGTCGCGATCACCACCGCGATGATTCGTATCAACTGCCGCCACGGCCACCGCGAGTTTCCCACTACTACGTTCACCGAGTGAACCCGCATCGTCGGGTGGGGACTCAGAGCCAACACCGCGGACACTGTGTCCCTCCTCCTCTACCTCCTTCTTTTCTACCGCCTCAATCTCGTCCCTCTTTTCTTCCTCCTTCTCCGCTTCTTTCTTCGTCGTCGCTTGCTTCTCGATCACGACCCTCCACAGACGTTCGCCGGCGCCTCGATCGCTCGAACCAGGACTACGGGAACGATTTTCGTGGTCTCGATTCGATGGTGTGTTCTCCGAGTTCGCTTTCCACTCTTGAACCTTGCTCTCGTCTGCCTGAGGACATTGCCGAGGAAGCTGT
The DNA here is from genome assembly GCF_001594065.2 of Cyphomyrmex costatus. Lineage (NCBI taxonomy): Eukaryota > Metazoa > Arthropoda > Insecta > Hymenoptera > Formicidae > Cyphomyrmex > Cyphomyrmex costatus. The sequence continues at coordinate 90,195 of NW_017280157.1, forward strand.
ATCACTCGTTCCGGATAAAACTCGCTGATGAAAGTCTTCTTTACATCTCCACTCTCATCTTCTCTTTGTTTGTTGGATGATTCTTCGTCGACATAGGAGGGCACCGTCGAAGAATTTTCAAGAACACTTTTCAACTGAGTTGGGTTCTCCAATTCAACCTTCTCGCGCAAAACGACCCTAGTTTCCAAGCAGGATTCTCCTATAGGTTTAGTTTCCAAGCAGGGATAATCTACCTCGTCATCTAGCAGCCGTGGACTTAGCACATTAGCATCGCCACAAGCTGAAAATGGATCCGAGTTTTTTTTTATCTGACCAAAGAACGAGTCGTTCTGCGGCTCCTTCAGTCTGGAGTCCTCGCTGATGTTCGTATCAGATCCCATTTCGCGCATCACGTCGGCGATATTTAACTTTGAGGAGCGTCCGGATGCTGCTTCCTCTAATTCGTCGCACGCGTCCATTCGATGGAAAGCTTTTGAATTCTTCAACCCCTTGATGTAATCACATTGTTGCGCCAATTCGTAGCTGGCATTGTTCAGCATCCGTTTCTTCCCAGCAGAGTTAACTCCGTCGCGATTTTCATCATTATCTTTGAGTTTTCTTTGAAAATTTCTCTCGTCCACCTCAAGTTGTTGCGCCAACTCATAACTGGCATTGTTCTTTACTCTTCGGCTTTTCACTCGACCAGACGGTGTTCGCTGAATTGTCTCCATTGCCAAAATGGCGGCGTTCGCCACTCCGGAAGCGGCCGCCTCCTCCACCTCGCGCTTAAATTGCTTGATGGCTTCGTCGAGGTCATTCTCTGTCACCATCGCTATATCCAGCATACAGTTAGCGCGATCTTGAGTCTTCACAGTCGATGTCTTCGCTTGTTTGTTGCGAGTCTGCTGCGTCTCGCAACGATCGTTCGCATGTTCGATCTTTGTTCGTTCATCGTTTTCTTTCTCGAGATCCTCCATATTGTCATCCATGAGCGCGCCCTGAGCCGGTTGCGTTCTGACTGAACTGGTTAAGGCAATCTTCGTTCCCACTTGCATTTCATCATCTTCTTTTAAAATAATATCTTCTTGTGAGTTTTTCAGGGTCGTAGCCTCATCACCAGGCTCGGTCTCCGCCATTTCTCGACCGTTCATCTCGTCGTCGCACATAGCGGCGACGCCGCAGAGATTTAGGTCCACCGGCACGCTAGCCACCCGTGTGTAGTTCTCAAAGAGAGAAGACGTCGACACGTAAGAGGTCGTCCTCGAGGTATGAAGACGAGACGATAAAGTGCAGCTTAGGTCGCTGCGTGCTGACTCTTCAACACCATCGAGTAGACTGGGCGCGCTCTGCGATTTGTCCGTGAATCTAAAATTAAAACGCTCCTCGTCGCTCCACCCTTGGTATTGCTGTTGGCGGCGACGACGGTGGTGGTGGTGGTGGTGGTGATGGTGATCGTGTTGATCGTACTGCTGCTGTTGGTACTGCTGCTGTTGCGGATGCTGCTGCTGCTGCTGCTGCTGATGATGATGATGATGCTCCGCACCGCCGCCGGCTATATTTAACCTAGCCGTCTTTTGGCCGGACTTAAGCTCCAAAAGTGCGTCTTTCTTCGTCTCCACGCCAATCTCCCGCAAGTCGATCGTGTTCCGATAGTCCAAGGACGTCGCATATTTGCCAGATTCACCGTACAACAGCCGATCCTCGAAACCTGTTGTCAACCGGGAATCTGCGTTCGTTCGGCTTCGTTCGTACTGCTCGAAATCGTATTCGTCTTCTTCTTCGTCGTCATCGTCTTCATATTCCTCGTCCTCGTGCCAGAAGTCTCTGTTTATAGATGGACATGGACGAAATATTGAAAAATCTACGTTATTCCTTTCTTCTATTTATTCAGTACAGATGACGAAAAACATCGGAATTTAATGTAAATATAGTATAAATATTAATCGCGTTTATTAAAAATTTTACATTTGTAATATATGTAAGTTCCTAAAAATTAAACCGCATTCTTGATGTGTATACAAAACACCACGCACTTAAGAACCAACCAAACGGCAGTGATCTGGCGATTCGGTAATGCGTTTGTGTTTCAAACGTTTATAATATCGGCAGTAAAGTCAAGGTGGTCTTCCTCAGGGTCGCGATTGCATTTAACTTGGCCGTAAAACGATCGTCACGCGAAGGGGAATTCGGCATACGAGTGCCAAGAAAACCATGAAGCATTCAACACCCAACGCGAACGGTTATTAAATGCACACATACATTGTTTAATCCTTTTTTCGGGTTGAAACAGAAGAAGCAATTGCGTTTTCTAATTATTTAAAATGTAAACAAACAATTAATCTAATGTATATTGTGTATTTAATTATTGTTATATATCATTTTCTATAGTTAATTCATTGAGAAAATAATACTAACTGTATTAAATAACTGTAAATTAATTTTTAGTATCTTGTTTAAAATTTAATATGTATTATAATATATGTATTCCATGATAGGTCAAAGAAAAAAATTTTTTTTAATAAAAATAATATATTGCTTACAAGAAACACAGATAAAGAAACATAGATAAAATATTTATTTTACGATTATTCACGATAATCAGAAATGCACTTACCGCAAGTCCTCGCAAACTAATTTGGGAAACAATGCATGATTACAATAGTTTTGTACCTCTATTCTAGCAACGCGTGTAAAAATAGGCAGGCGCGTGTTAAACAGCGAGTGCACGTATGCCAAGAATAACAAATAAAAGCCTTGGTAGCGTCTGTTGGAATTACAACGCGGGTGGACTAACTGTGTTACGTTGGAAATTATTGCACACACGAATGAGAAAAATTGCTCGAGAGTAATGTAAGATATTGAAACTTGAAAATTCAATAAGAAACATGCAACACCCTATCATCAATCCTTCCTTAAAATTACTAAAAATTAATAACTTTCTACTGCGATAAACTGCAATATATTTTTTATGATTCAAACAAAAATGTTCCATGTAAGATTTTCATTTGTCAGAGATAACACAAAATACATAGCACAGCTAGCACTATATAACATGCTCATTGGTCTAGACTAAAACCGTCTAGACTAATGAGTATGTTATATAAATCAATATAACGACTTTACATTGAATGCTTATTGAGACGGTCTTATATTATGCTATGTTATGTTCATGCATTTTGTATTACAATTTTTAACCAGCTTAACGTAAAAGGGTTTTGGATTTAATATGACATACGTGTAACTTACCTTGGACGCTGATTGTTTTTCCTAATATTCGATAGATCAGCACCCCTCTTCAGGTACAAAGGCGCGAAACCATTCGACATGGACGCTTGGCCGAAGTTGTCATCCTTCTGGCACGTGTCTAGACTTTCAAAGCTGCGGTAGGGTCTGATCTTTGGGAAATGGTCCGCCAATGTGCTGGCGAAACCGTTTGGTAGCAGCCTATCATAGTCCTGTTCCAAGCTATCCGGCGAATCGTTCTCCGGATGGGAGGTGTTCGATCGGTTGGAATACTCCAGGGAATCGAAGCTATAGCTGGAAGGTGATAGCGTGGCGCAGGTCCTCTCTAAGGATTCGAACTGCAACAGCGAGCTCGATCTGGAGGAAGTTGTAGACCTGGAGGACCTCGGTGACGCCGGATACTCGTCATAGATCGTCACTTGCTGTTGCTGATGATGATGGTAATGATGATGATCGGTGCCATGGTCGCGACGGCGTCGCTTTTTCGGCACCACTGAGTTACACTCGCTACCGCTACCATCCAGCCGCTCGTCTTCCGAGAATAAAACACGATGAACATGACGCTGACGATAACGGGAGGCATGCAAGGACTCGAGAGAATAAAAGCGAGACGAACAAGCAAGCGCATGGCCTAAACCTACTTTACTTGGAATCCAGATCTCGCATGTTACATGTTACTTTTAATTCTATACGAATCTCGTTAGGGTAGACAGAGATGGAATTTGATGCTTGACGACCCACTTCGTAAAATCGAGTCACGGAAGTGATCCAATCTAATGGTCGTTGCTTTCACCCCATACACATACATATACACACGTAGGTATGTCCGTCAGGAAGCCACGGTTCATTCAACCGGAAGCAGCGCTTACGGCATTACGCGCTTACGGCATTACGCGCTGATCACCATCGGTTGTCAACCGAGACGTAATAATTATCGCGTGCGACGAGAATCGTGTCGATTATCGTCGATCTAGGTGTAACGTTCAAGGTGCAGTTACATCACCATGATATGAGGAGAATCGCTACTCGTTAAAATTCCGCATTAAAATCTTGTGGAAAATCAAAATATACGCTTAGAAAGAAGTTAACCATCTATTATGCAAATTTTTTCTCAATTAGAATAATAAAGACGTAAATTATTTTTTATACTTTTTCTAGATATTACAGTTTTTTTTAGATATTACAAGTTCCTTAATTTTATATCAAATGATTTTTATTATAATATATTAATTTGTAAATAAATGGCCGTGTATTATTTTACTAATTGTGTTTCAAAAATTTAAATTACGTTATATCATTTTTAATAACAGCCGTTTAATCAAATAATCTAGTAATACTAATTGTAAGTCAATATTGAAACATCGAGTATTCGTGTTCATAGCTTGACCTTTAGAACTCCTCGATTAATATATAAGTTAGATACATATTCTGTACACAGCACGTTATTTCGATCGAGCGCAATACATTTCTCGGCAAACAGTACTAGAAGGAATATTGCATCGGCAGCAAAAGGTCGCGCGTGCTAAGAAATAATTCCACTGGTTATATTTGTCATTTCATCGAATTCCAACAGTTTCAAGGAAGATAGAGAGAATAAAAAAAGTGTTAGCAAAATTTCGTTCAATGAAATTAAATATTTCGATGTCATCGAGCTATTTAGAATTTTTTTGACTGTTCTTTGCATTAATGTTAAGTGCCTTTTGCAAATGTTTTGTACTTTCAAACACAAAATCAGTTGTAATACGAGAACATACAGGCCCCTACGTACTGCAACCACGTAACTACAGCGTGTTACAATGGTTGCGTATTCAAAGGCGCATTCAAGAGCACGTGGGTGTGATAATATCAACTTGTAATTCACAAGTCTCTTATTTAAATTAGATTTAAATTAGAAATTAAATTACTTTAACGATAACTCAAAGTTAGAAATCTTAAAATAAAATTGATTTTACATAAAAAAAAAAATAATAAAAATATGATAATAAAATTCTTGAATTAAGTCTCCTAATCTTTTTGATTTTAAGAATTAATTTTATAGTCTCTTGACTATATATACATTTCTACTTATAGCAGTAATTAACTTACGATTTACACTCGGATTTACAGAATTTATATTAGATTTTTCGAAAAAGCAAGGCATAAAAACGAAAAGACATTTTATTCGGGTAATTGACCTCGATGGCGTAAGCGCGAGTAATCGTGACAAGTAATCGCATGTCCGACGAGGTAATTCTCGGTTCCTTAATGAGTTGGAAGATTAGGCTGCTGAGAGGAAAGAGAAAGTAGAACAACTGCACGTAAACAATGTCTAAGTAATTCCCGCGATCTTCGCCCCGAGCGACAAACGGGATTTCACAAAATAGTTCTCGACGTACAATTCCACCGTGTAATATCGCTCAAATGATAGTGACTACATTACCTATGTATATCCGTGTTGAGAGTACGAGATCTTACCTGCCGATCTCTGCTTCGTCTTGATATGAATCACGCTCTCAGTCTCAGAATCGGACCCCAGCCAATACGTCGTTCCGCTACGATCGGAGTCGCTTTGGAGATCGTCGGATGTCTCCTCCAGAATCGTCTCGAGAAAATCGATTTGTTGCACTAGCATCGTATCTGTAAAACAAAATGTTCACATTAATATAATCGTGAGCTTGTTAGAAACAAAACTTGTTAAATCTATAATGCTATATAAAAATAAAATAGAAAGACCGAAGAGTTTAATATAACAAAAAAGTAATTTAAATAATCTATATTTCTATTAATTGTAACAAATTGCACTGCATCTTTTTGATGAGTATATTATATATATAACTCTTATGTACTTGAAGTTAATTAGAAGACCTGTATTTCCTATATTTTATCAATTGAATTGCACGCAAATGATAGGTTTGAGTTAAACGCATTTTCCACGTGCACATCGTTCTTTTACGTTGATCAAATTCAACGAAGCGTAAAATTGTAAACTCGTTATTTGTGCTTCGTCATTTCGTCGTCGAAAGTGCAGCAGCTGCTTGTTCGCAGAAGCGCACTAGCAAAATTCTTAACGAAAAGGTCATGACTCATTTCTTATCGAGTGCAACCATTACGTTGGAAGATAACGTAACTGGAAGGTCGTCCACCTCTTGAGCTTTCGTCGTCGATCAAAGCCAGCTCGAGACATTTCGGGACTGCATGTGCATGCTTTCTGAGAACTATCGTCGTTTCTTGATAGGAATCAGCACGCAAAGTTCATTTTTTCTTTTAGAATCTCGATATATCATATCCTTTGAAGCTCGCATAACACATAACATATAATTACTGGTCTAATGTGTGTGTGTATGTGTGTGTAATTAAATTTAATAAACAAAATATTATTAAGAAGTATTTAGAGATATCAATTGATAGAATATTCGATTATTTATCGGCATATCTAATCGGAAATAAATTTCTGTTTTAGCTCCAAAGTAAAACGTGTCTAATGATAGCAAAATAAAAATTACTACAAACATTACGGCAATGAATTTAATAATCATAAAACAGCTACCTTAAACGAAAAACGATGTACTTCGAATGTAGGAACGTAAAGTACGTTCCTGCCTCTTCGTCATCGTGCGATGAATGATGGCGTGAACAGTTAGACGCTGCTGGGAACGGGACATTGCATAGTTGCACGGATAGAATACATTCGGTGCACTCTAGCTGCAAGCGATTGCTTGCTCTCTCATGGAAAAGTCAAACGCTATCTTACCCTTTCATCTTACTGAAATAGTTGCGTAACATTACGCATAAGCGGTTGTAACATTTGCATTGTATGCTTCCTCGCGCTCGCATCACGCGATACCGCAATTAAAGAGGAAGAACGTATCCAAATTAGATGTATTTCCGCTCCGTATCTTCTGATCGATTTCTATACTAAAACAGCTATTTTGCTGAATAATCTAAAAATTCATATTTTATAATAATCTAAATACAAAATCTAAATATATATATATATATATATAATAATTTTGACCATAAATAATTTTGCTGGAATCTTAAGCAAGATGAACAATGCTGTAAAATGTTTTGATATTCTAGCAACCAATTTTGTCCTACCTAATTTAATGGTCCAGCAAAATTATTTTTTAGATTTGTATCTAGCTAAATTTTTAGATTTTTCAGCAAAATTACTCTTTCAGTATAAAACAAGACGCAAGGAAACACATGGCTGTGAGTGAAAAACCAAGGCGATCGTTACGAAGCGAATAGTCGAATAGACGAGGGCCGAGGTCGAGGCTTTCCTGAGAGATCGTATTGTAATAGTCCACAAGTGGGCGACGATAACGCTATCAAATAAACTTTGCACATCTGCATCAAGCATGCTCGAACGCGATCTGCAGACTGACAGTCAGCGTGAGAAATAATAATGAATGGTACGAGAAGAGTCGGAGTATATCCTTGAGCGAGAAAATGTCTTTGAAATATATCGTCACAGATCAAGCCGAGCGTTTTTTTTTAGTATCCACATACTTCATTATACTTAATTATGTTATAACTAAGCTATATTACGTTCTTGCACGCGCGCAGTCTTGATGAAAAATATAAACGATCGAGAGGCACTCGAGAGAGATCAATAGAAAACATTAATCATTGTAGTTCGCGCTTGGTTATATGCGAATCTAAGACGTATGGCATGATCGGCACGCTCTGAATCATGGATCAACCAATTAATCCCAATAATTATAAAGCCGGTTTATTCGAGTGACGCAATAAGCGTTTACGTGGGGAAGCACCTGATTTCCGCCACACCTAGGATCACCAGAACAGACACGCTCGATAACTGACATTGCATGCATACGAGAAATTACATTTGCCTGCGTTAATTAAGACTGGATTAATTTCGACGAAGTCGTTGATCAATTTATGTCCATTACTTTTATACCAACGCAAATCAACTTTAATCTCTTAATTGGTTTAATTTACTGTTTATCTTCTTCTAATTTTAAAAAATTAGCAAAAGAAAAAAAAACTAAATTACCTCGAGATTAAAGTTGATCTATATTGGTAGAAATGGACCTTAGAGGAAAATTAAATTCGTTGTAAATTAGTCTCATTAAATTTAAAGAAGAACAATGTCCTCTTTCGCGAATGTTATGTTCTGTTAACGATGCTGCGGAATTTATTCCCCCATGAACGTTAGATATGGAATAAAATCACGCATATCGATACGTCATTAAGTGGAAGTGTTTTTTTTTTAACTGCAAGAGCTCATAACGTTTGCGAGAGCGGGTCGTCAGGCCGCTGAAACGCAATTTGTCTTGCACGAGTGCGGAGGCACGCACCAGTATGCAACATCATGGCGGAGCCACCTGTTGCAGTCGCCTGCCTGTTGCCGTTCCATGACTAACGGACGAGAATAAACCGATGTAGCTTACATAAAAATAATCAGCCGGACTAGCGTCTTTCTAGAGGCCTCCTAGCGGAATATAGCAATATTTATGATGTATGAGTTCGAGAATAGGAAGATACTCTCTTATTGTTAGACTACTTGGCACCAACATGTTTTAAGCTTTTCTAAATTCTTTGTCTTAACCCCATCAAGAGTCAGAATAATTCGCTAAGAAAATTCTTAGATAACTCAAAAAATTAAATTTTATATTAAAACTGAAAATAAAATTCTGCAATTTCCGCATTCTGCGTAACGGAATATTCATTTTATCGTTATGAATAATATTTTACGGTACAATAATTTTAAGTATATATATTTTACTTTCTATCTTACAATTAGATATAAAACTTTCTTTATTTCAAACCGGTCTTTCAAATGATAAATAAATTAACCAGAGCGCGGATAACTTTTCTCACGCTATATACTTGACTAATCTCCTTGCTCACTCTCCATTTCGAACTTCGTGTTTGTTAGTTTATTGGCTTGCTAATCGATCCACGTTAATTCATGTGACAAGAAACTTAAGCTACCCTTCCCACACTGTATCGATCGGTCATTGTTATTGTTATCTGACCTAATTATAGAACATCCAAATCGAAACTTTTAACACCTCACTATAGAATATTAGGAGACGCGGTAGCGTCTCCGGCCATGTTCAAAAACTGAGAGACGCTACAAGTCTCTTATCCCGAGCCACCAAAGACCATATTTGAGAGGTACTGATATACCCAATGCAATTGTTTATCATTTTTTCATAAAAATAAATATATTGTAAAAAAATTGTTTCAATCAAAACGACAAGTATTAAAATCATAACCTTACTAGTATAAATGTATGTGTCTTTATTAATAAAAAAAATTTATAAATAATGGAAAGAAACATTCGAAAAGTTTGTTGAACGTTGGGAAAAAACTGGTTCTATTGAAAAAAATTTACCTATTTTAATATATATATTTCTTTGAATAATTCTAAACATTTTTAACGTCTTATAAATTATAGCGGAACAAAGTGAGCAGAATTGATTTTAACTAACATTTTTATTTGTTGCTTATTTATTGCTAACAAGTTGCCGAAGAAAAAAAATTTATAATTTAGAGTTCCGCTAACTTACATTTACTTACAATAAATAAATATTTTCTCAATAGAAAAATAACAGTGAAATAACATTAATGGTTTTTGTATCAAATAAATGTATGTATTTAGTAAATATTTACTTAGAACGATTAAAATATATTTATTAAAATTTAGTAGATATCTTTTAGTGTATACTGGAAAAATTTAATTTTTGTCACAAGTAAAATTTCTTTCAAAAATCTAACGTTAAAAATATTATATGATTGAGAAAGCACAAGGTAAACTGAAATCATTGTTTATAAACACGTAAAAAATATGAAGATCATTACTGTCGATTATATTATTGACCGTTACTATCAATTGGCTGTTTTCCGTGCTTGCGATTTCAAAACGATCGAACCTTGATCACGAGAATAACCGGTTGACATTGGTCGCGTGTTATGTCGGAAGGAAAAATTTTGCATCGCGCTTGCAGTGACTTCTCGGAGTCTTCTCAGAACCGCCGCCGCCGCCTCGTCTACTACGCTCTAGATATTGGCGACGAGGCCGATATCATTACCACGATTTCCAGCGGCTAGAAAACGGCTTTGCATACAGATCGCCTGTTAATAGCATGCTGCTTTCTACTGGAACGTGGGTGAGAGGGACGGACGCTGCAAAAACCGTGAGCGAGCTAAAATCACACGCGTCCTCGGAACTTCCGTAAATGCACCGCTCATATGATGATCATGCTTTATGATCAATCCTTCTGCCAATATTGACTTTAATCACGCATGATGTGATGTATTCTTTAAAATATCAAATGCCATAATAAACTTAAGATTTCTTTGTGTATAACAAATTAAGGTATTTGATTTATGTGTAAAATATATATGATCTTATGTTTTATATATAATAAATAATCAGAAATTTTACTTGATACAAGATGATTCAGATCTTTCGATATTGCATATAGATTTTTTAATGAATTCTATATGTATCGTAAAACATTTCCTTTCCCAAGCTACACGAACGTGTATTCGAATTGAAAGGGTTAATCGCTTAGCGTGACAAGCCGCGAATAGCGACCTAGATCACTATAATCGCGCTTAGATTTGCGTCAAAGAGTGATCTAACAGTATTCCAAGCTGTTGTTCTACGCCTGTTCTCAAATCGGAAATTCACACGAAGCAGAGAAGAAGAGAACTGATCGTTTGTCTTCCGCGTTCAAGATTTCCTAAGAGATTATTTCTACTCGCCGAGGCAAGTAATTGCAAGTTAGAAATATAAATATAAACGTGATGGCGAGACGTGATGAACGCTTAAGAAACATCAAATTTAAATAAATTATCTAAATATATGTTAATTAATACAAATAAAATTTAATTCTGAAATTCACACATTCGTAAACACTGAAACGTATGGTTAAAATGTCGAACAATTTTTTACGTGTTTTATACATATTAAAAAGTACATCGAAAAAAAATTTTCAAAGTCCCTAATACATATTATTTTGAATAATATTAAGTGAATCTTTTTTTTTTACTTGATAAAAAGTATATACTTTATACTTGATACAAAATATTTATTTACTTAGTAAATAAATATTTAATCAATAAAAAAATCATATAATTAAATAAAATTAATGATTTTTGTACGAAATCAATATATGCTTACATTTAGTAAATATTTGTAAAATTATTTCAAAAATTATTCTAAACAGTTACAATATTTAGAAACAGAAATTTATTAAAATTTAATGTGTTCACGTTAGAGATGTTAAGTACGAAGAGAGTACACAAGTATATAAAAAAGAACGGGAAGAGAGTGGGAATGTTAACGTATACGAACCATTAGCCCGTAGATCCTCCAAGTGCGTCGGCTGGAACTGGGAGTGATGCTGCAGCTGGAAACCGTAGGCCGGAAGCCAGGGATTCGGTCCGTTCACCAGGTCTATGTCGACGCCGGACTCGACGCAGTCCAGGGTCAAGGCCGGGTCTTCCTCCTCCTCATCCGTGGCGGAGATTACCGCGGAGACGACGGCAACGTTCGTCGGCGCGAGTGTCGCCGTCGCGCTCGACTCGTTCCCGCTCATCGTCACACGACGATTCCTCGCCTCGTCGTCCACGATCGGCACCGACGATCGTTAACCGCTCCGACGAACTGTGAACCCCCTTCTTCCCGCCTCTCCTTCATATCCCTCCGCTACAAATGCAGCACCGGAAGCCGCGCCGCTTCTTTCCAACCGGGGATATGGCGAACCGACCGACCGACCGACAGCGTCAGATTCGGCACGATTTCGGTTTGATCCAGATACGGATGTTGAACCCTCTTCCCTTCAATCTTGCACGCACTGGGGACGACTGAAACACAAACAGGACGATTGGCTTAATCAAGAGATTAAGTCTATTTTTAGATTTTTCGGAAATATCATGGGGAACATTACCCACGCCGTTATTCTATAATATATATATGATTCTTCGAGAAAGGATTTCGTATACTAATTGCGTGAAAAATTGAGTCCCAATGAAATGAGTTCATTTTCACATCCCTATAATGCAGTTTATAATATGACAAAATATATCTATTTATGGCTAAACCCTAAAACAGAGTTTCTCTCTAATAGACTCAATAATGGATAATTTCTAATAAATGTATCAAAGATGTTTTGTGAGCACAAATTTTACATCTTTGATACATTGTAACTCAAACTATCTATACTTATTGAACCTATATCTTTGTATACAAAAGATGTCATAGTGCTTTCTCATGTTCATTTCTACCAATGTAAATTAACTATAATCTCGGTGTAACGTACTTTTTACCTTTTTCACTACATTTTTAGCTTACTGTATGATAATATTATAAAGCTACATCGTATTTGAAAACTAACTCATTTCACCCAATTTTCTATATATAATTAGTGCAAAGTTCCTTTCTTTGGAACAGATTCTTTCTTCGCAAACATCTTCGGAATTTTTGTATCGCGATATTCTTGGATCAGTACGGTCGTTCAAGACTTCGCGATATCTTCCCGTTCGAATGCCTTGGCCTTTGAACTTTCGAGAGATTTAAGATGTCAGGATCTTTATAAGATCCGCCTAAAGAACGCCAAGACCTCCGCGACGTCTAAGAATGTTAAGACTTCTACATCCTTGACTTCCTTGAACCCCCGAGGCCCTCAAACTTTCTCCGATGGACTGGGATATGGACGAGAAGGAATTCGCGATGGAATCCGTTCGCGATTCATCCAATCGGGTGGGATCGCGAGTACTCCGAGCGTACTCGAGAGATGAAAGGGAGATACGTACCGCGATAGGGGCACACCTTAACGAGCGTGTGTACCCTGGGCGGGCGTTAAATATTGCCGCGGAGTTGCGGATTTACATGACACGTCGGCGAAGGGGAATCCTCCGCGCAGGTGGGAGTTACGTTTGTGTGTAATTGGATAAAGATCGGCTCAGGTCATCGCCCTTACCTTCCCTTACTCGTTGCCCCTTTCCCCTCGCGATTCCACGGGCGGCAGAAATTTTATTACCGCCGTATTTCTTTCGGCGAGGCAGACTGGCCGCGGCTTAAGGCCGATGCATACGGTGCGCTCTCGATCATCTTCCCTGATAAATCATCATAAACGAACACCGAGAAGAGCTTGAAAAATATATGAAAAAGAACTGAGACTGCTATAAACTACCGCTGAGAGTAAAAACTAAAAAAAATTTAGGAAAATTGCCTCATTATATTTCCTTGCCTAAAGCCTCGTATTCATGATACGGGAAATTACTCCGAAATCTCGGACAGGGAAAGAATTAATAGATCATATTTAAACAATTTGACTAATTGACCAGTATGAGTCATTAATTTTTCTTCCATCCGAAATCTTGAAGAGATTTCCAGCACCATAAACACAAATTAAGCTTAACCTTCCGGTAACATAAATTTCAACTCTTCCATTCAATAATAGGGATCTTCAAGAAACAGAACAATTTTTGTATTTTTTATTCCGAATTATATGAAAATCTAAAAAAATTTTGATATACTTGTAAAAACTTTAGCAACAAATTATTAGCATCATAAGAGTTGGATTGTATTTTACTCATTTTTTGCAGATTTAAATTTATCTATATCAACAAATTCACAATCAAAATATCGATAGGGCCTTTAAGATTCTAATTGCAGAGAGTTAACGTTAATAATACTGCAATGTCGGATGATACTTAATTATCTGGGATAATACACGATAAGTTTCGTTCGTACAGTAATGCATCCGCAAGTATAGGTAGAAAATTTCTCAGTCTCATCGCAGGAAATTGCTGCTTGGTGCACGTGCACATAGCTGCAACGATCATCGAGAGCGAGGTAAACAGTGCAAAGAAAATTCCTGGTCGATCCGTCTCCGCTTCCTCCATCCAAGCGAGAAGCGCAACGAGGCGCGAGAAAGAGTGCGCGATCGCCGAGTGCATTCCCGATCGAGATAATCCGCTATCGCCGTTCACACGGAACGCGCTGCAACAACGTCCTTGGAGAATTATTTCAAAAGCGTGGAAAGTATTCGCGCGAGATCGCAAAGGAGAACCGGAAACCATTCGCCGATAAAGGGGCAAAAGAGACACGTGACTCATTTTATATTATTAGAAAACTACGTCATTACATGTTTCAAGAATGCTTCGAGCGCATAGAGCGTCGCCAAATCGATCTTTTCTCTCTTTTTTTTTCTCTCTTATGACCATTTCCATCAATGTAGGCTGTAGACTAATTTCAATCACGGTTCAATTTACTCTTCTCACCTTTTTCACCTTTTTCTGCTGCTCGTTTCTATCAACGTAATTCGATTTCAATCTCAATCCATTCTTTATCCTTTTATAGTTCTTAGCACTAGAAAAACATTAAAAGCTTGAGACAACCGAAAAAGAAAAGAAATAGGAACAGGGTCTAACAGATTTCAATAAAGACTATTACCTTCGACAAATTCGAAGATCAGAAACTTAGAAAGAATTCAAACTTTTTCTTTTGAAGAGCTTCAAATCTTCAAAGTTGTCAAAAATAATAACTGCAGTCCTCACAAAAACCGTGTATTTTAGTACACGATGAAATGTATCATTTCTTATTCTTGTTGCTTATCAATTGTATTTCAAGCTTAAGTTGAACCGAGATTAAAGTTAATCTACATTGGTACAAATAACATTAATTGAAAAAAAAAATTTCTGATTAAATTAATAAAAAAGCCCAACAAGAATAACATTTTAGTGAAAAAAAACAAACAGAGTTTCCAGTTATTTGAGAATCCGAAATTCTGTTCGATCTTACTACTAGAACGCCATTCTTGCTCGATCCTTATCGATTTAATCAGAATATTTTTCTCATTTTACTGTTTACTACCGATTAACAAAGTAGAGCTTAATCTATCAAGCGTCGCGATTGTTCTAATCAGCCACTTGCTCCAATCGTGCATGTTATCGGAGCTTAGAAGATGCAGCGGAGCGTGAATATCGATCGAATATCAATCGTTCCAAGCGCCGTTCGCCGCACGGCGATAGACCGCGTCGCGAAAAAAAAAATCGCGACCGCGAGACAGGCGACTCCAAACTGCATTGCGCTCTCTCTCCGTTGCACCTTACGCATCACCGTGTATTTACGGCACGGGTCTGGCTACACGCGGACACTTTCACTTTACGTAACTTTATTCACGGCGACTTAGGGCGACGAACTTTGACTGCCTCGCACCGAAATCCCTCTTAAAATTCCGACGTCAATAAAAACTTTTTCTCTGTGTTTCTTAAATCGGAATCTACAGAAATATGCGATGGTTTCGACAGTGTCGAAGTCTTTCGACATGGTTTAGGATGTAAAATTTTACAAAAGGCTCGAGGAAGAACCTGAAATACAAAAAAAATTCTGAAAAACGACAGCTATTTAAAAGACTTTTACGTATTCAAAGCGTCACGACTCCAAAAATTCGAAGATTAATGACTCGCAAACAGTCCACAGGAGTCCCAAACGACCCTGAGGGAAACGAAATGCGAGACAGAGAGGTAACTGTCAACGCGGAGAGAAAAGGAGAGTCATATAGATAGGACGCGTAAACAGACACCATCGTGCAGCGCGCGCGAGAGAGAGAGAGAGAGAGAGAGAAAGAATTGATGTTTATTAAGCGCTTTAAGACAATCCTCTCGCGAGTGTACAACATTTACAAAAAGATGTAAAAAATAACTGTGTACAAAGTAAAACAAGATTTTATAATAACTTACTGTAAGCTATATATGTATATACAGTGTAAGTCGCGTGTGAGTGTGAAAGTGTGTGCGTATAAGAAAAAGAGAAGAGAGAGAGAGAGAAAGAGACGGAGGCCGCTGAGCGCGATGTAAACGAGGATAGAGAGAGGGCATGCACCGGAATTCTCTCCAAGTGCGACGGCGCGGAGAGGATCTACCTGTCAGCGTGCATTCCACGATCCCACGATCCGCGTGCGCTGTCGGCTCTCGGCGTGCACGTTTCCGTTTCGCCGAGCGTAAACTCCCCGTTGTCCGCCGACACACCGCGCACTCGCACTCGTTACCGCTCGGCGCGCTCACACTCGCACGAGTGCAACACACCGCGGCACTCTTCATTCGTCGTCGCACTCCCCTTTGTCGCGCGTCGTCGCCCACGGCGAGCGACGTCAAAGCACAAACCCGCGGTGACGTGCCGCGACGCGCGCGAATATGGCGCGCGCCCTGATCGCCGCGTTGATCCGCAACTTGGATTCGCGCACGCACGAAGCAGAACGCGAAGCGAGAAACGTGGCTGTGAAAAAATACGTCGAGGAAGATCGCGCGCGCGCTCGCTCGCGTGATTTCCTTCCCTCGCGAAGCGACTCGCCACTTTGCCTCGTCCTGTTCGCTTCGTATCTTGTTTTTGTTTTTGTCTCGCGACGCGAAATGACGGCGACGTACGCGCGCACAGTCACTCCAGACCGAACCGGAACGAGACACACGACTACTCGGCTTTAAGCACCGCGGGGTAAATACTACTACAACGAAACGCGCCGCTCTCGACCACGGCACAGCCGTGCCGGCCAATCCCCACCCGAGCCGCGCTACCACGTGGTAGGTGCGCAGCCAATCGGGCGCCGCAAAGTCCCTCAATGGCGACGTTCGTGAAGCCATCTGTTGATTGGATCGGACTCGAGAGAATTCGGCTGCTTCGATCGATCGTTCGATCGCGTTTGAAAATGTATCTTTCCTTTTAATTTCTTCTCGCGATTGATCGCGATAAATAAATAGATGTACGGATACATGGTTCTTTCGAAATCGAAACATGATCCAGAACATGACATGCCAAAATATTCCAGAAAACACTAACTAACAATAATATATATAATTATATATTATAAGATCAGTGTTACTTTTTTTTCAGTCCGAAGAATGAAATTCCATTCTTAAAGATTGAAAATTCTTTCCAGTTTCTACCAATGTTATTTAATTATAAATTTGATTCAACTAACTCTTCATCTTTTTTTTAATTCTAAAAAAAGTAGAAAAGATGAAGAACAAATTAAACCAAGATTAAAGTTAACCTGCATTGACAGAAAAGAGAATAATTCATTTTAAATAGTCGGATTTCACTCCAAAGAATTTAAAAAACATATCCACAAGTATTATATTATATTTATATTGTTGGATGTGAAAAAAATTGTAATATTGATGTTAAGTTAGTTAATATTTACTGGAATTGTTATTAACATTTATATCACCTTCATACGCGACCCGCAGGCACGTCCCGAGGTCGATTTCAAACAAACGCGCACCACGCTTACGCGACTTGAATTGTTAACGAGCCGCTTTCATGTTGCTTCTAATGAGATTCAATGGCGCATTGGTATCCCACTGCCAGTTGTCCGAATGAATCATCCACTCGTTACATCATTATTTACTTAACTCTTTAAATTGAACACATTTCTGATTAATTAGTTCTCGAGATAACATTTATTTTTGAAATAATCGATTTCTTGATGTTACTTACGCTTGTGTCACGTTTTGAGGAAATGGTACATACATACATCGATCGTCAATTGATCGTTCGCCACGCGATGCCTCACGGCGACAGCTTAAAACGTAGCATAGAGAGAACTTGATTCCATGACCGTGAATTTTTTTAACATTCGGTGTCGGTGACCCGACTTAGAAAAAAAAACCTATCCCGTTATGCATTCGTGCCGTTCACCCGAAATGCCATGATTCGAGCTGAATTTTGAAACTGGAAATTATTGAGTTCTTTTGACACTTTCATTATTTATCTCGCCTCATCTTAAGATGTCAAATCACCTTAATAGTGTTAAGGATTCAAAATTTTCTTTAAGTTAATTACTATATAGAATTAATTGTTATCGTAAGGATATATTATACACAAGTTGTAATATATACTAGTACTAAAAATCTATAGTGTACAGACTATAAAATTTCAGTACTGGATCTAAATTACAAATTCACCAAGTATTAAATATTTTAAAATGTAGACTGTGGAATAATTTTCTTCACCGCGGAAGGCAAGTTTCCACAGACGAGAATGGTGAAATCCAAAAATCTGAAATTTAAAAAAGTGAAACTTTTTTATTATATATGTTAATCTTTATGGGAAAGCCATTTTAAACAATATCATATTTTAAGGCAAAAAATACAATTAAATAATTAAAATAATAAAATATAACAAATTTTGTTAAAGAAAAAGCTGCAAGATTTAAAAAATACCTTTGAAAATTATTTATTTAGAATAATTTTTTTGAATTCGTTTTTTTATTTTAAATCATTCCAACCTTTAAAAGCCTATCATCTATTCGTATAGTAAAAGGAAATATTTCACAGCCTATACATTCTTTTATTAAAATCTACTTGGCATAATTCAAATATCATAATATATGCTTAAAATTAAAATGAATTCTACGTAGTTGACTTTGAAAATACATCTTGAATTTTATGTAACACAATAAATGATGTTTCGCGAATAATTCAAACAAAATGAGAGAGAGACTCATGGAAATTCATAGAAATTTATTACAACGCGCATTGTACGCGATTGCTTTCATTTGCTAATAGAATACGTCCAAGCGTTTCTATTCTGCTCACACATCCACAAAATCATACTTCTTAGTTGATGCCATTTCGTAAAAGATTGGAGTATGACTGTTGGCTGTAATGTTTCCGTTACTTAAAAAGGAGACAGTGAAACCATTAAGATTGGAAACTGGAAACTGTAGAATAAGTTGTAAATGCTTTTTCTTCGTAACAAATATCGGACTTTTTAAAAGAGCAGAAGAATCAATAAACTCGCTCCAAAGATCTTCATGGAGAGTATCACTTGACATTCGCAATATCGGATATCTCGAGAAGCAACATTTCTCACCTCGGTCTCTGAAAAATTTTTATTTACAATGGTATGAAACTAGCAATAAGTTTGATCAAAGTTTGTCAATTGAAAACTTAATGAAGTTAAATGATATATTTTGAAAGTAATTTCAATTTAATTACGCGATCTTCCGAAAATAATATGAAATCTCGAGGTCTGTCCTAGAGAAAAAAAAAAGAGAAGAAAATGTGATATTCTTTCTCGTCTTGACGCGTCCTCACCGTATTCGTAATATTGCGACGGTTCCGTTGATTCTTCCTCGCACTCCTCAGTAGTCGATTTGATCCTCATATCTTGTCTTTCACGTTCATCAGCCTCACCCCTGAATGGCACGTAACCGGATCTCGCAACTCGATTTCTATCGGCGACCGCGACCTAAAAAACGTGACAAGGGTTTCGGTCTTCAACACTAACCATAATCGTAGACCTCCTTGGGTTCCTCGTTCACCGTTTCTTCCTCATCCTGTTCCGCGGTCTCTTCGTCAATGTCCTCGTCATTGAGCTTATCCTCCTCACCGTTCTGATTTTCTTCCTCCTCTTCCTCTTCTTCCTTGTTCTCATCTTCGTCATTCTTCGCTGATGAACGATAAAGTCTGCCCTCGTCGAGCTTATTTCGAGGCTGGCGGTGTCCTCGTGCGACGTTATAATCATAGCTGCGATATACTTGCTTGGCCCTGCGCGGATGTTCGAGGAGACGCCGTTGCGGTGGCTGAATGAAACCCCCGTAAAAAAGGGGCTCTATATGTAATGCGCATCCGTGGATATCTTTCATAATTACGTCCGAAGCGGGCGATCTAGGAAAGTCCCAATAATTGAAACCGTCGCCAACAGTACGAATACCCGATAGAATTAAAAGTATGGATAAAAGAGCGGACATAAACATAGCCTGAGTCTTATCATCATCGATCATTGCACAGTAACATGAACATATACGCAATTAAACCAATTGCACGCAATCGAATACAATCGCTCGAAGTAATTTTGTCATGGACTACACCTATCTTCGACATGACTAAAAATATATGTTTCTATACCGTACAAATAGAAATATTTTATTTATTCTATAATAATATAATTTATAAAACATATTTTATATTTTTTGGCAATTATAATATATAGAGTATTTAAATTTGATAATAAAATAATTTTTTTAAACGATGTAATGAAAGTAATAATTTTTAAATCAATATAAATATGGGTGTATATACACACGCGGAATGTACATTCGACTTTAACATATGTATTCATAGATAGTTTTATATCCATTGCTCTCAAATCTAAGCAGGATTGTTCTCCAGATATGTTTTAGTCACAATGTCAGAGCGACATTGACTTAAATCTATATAATCCAAGCTGGTGCAACCCACCACTGGACATCTGTGAATGCAAACATAAATGGTATAATAGCACATCTCAATATATATTTGATATAATATAAAAAACATACCTAGTGTTCTTGTTCTTTTCTAACATCGCGACAAGGCTTGATTTATCGTATACGTGACCGCAGACTGCATTTCGTACAGGATCGGTCATTCTCATTTTCGTAATTGGATCAATCACATTTATATTGCTGCTTACCATCCGTAAATCAACGTCTGCATCATCTGGTATGTTAGATTCAGCTTCATTGGCTAAAAGAATTATGTTAATATCAGAAATAAATAAATGAAAATGGACCTTAAGTGATCAGCACTAGGATTTTATATTTATATTATAAACAATACTGCCTCGAGTATCCTCATGTTATTGTTATTATAGGATGATTAATTTTAATCTCAACAAGTAAATATTTAAAAAATAAACGATTTTACAAAAAAAAAAACATTCTTAATAAAAGTTGTCTGATACAGAAGGATATATACAAATGATATCCTCTTGTATACATTTATTTAAAATAATTGTTGGCAAAATTACATATTTTTATGTTTGTAAAGTCTTGCCTCAGATTGGTTGTATATTACATACTGCGGGACAACATCATTGTTTGCAACTCTGAGTAATTTTTAATTTTATATTGTATTGTCGCTGATGATGATCCGAAATGAAGGATTGAAACGTTCGACATAATATCTATGTTATAGATTTTAAGATTATATATTTTACGCACTGCTAACAGCGTTGACTCTTAATAGCCTTTTGTATTTACTTAATTTTTTGTATTGTTTTTCATGTTTGATTCTTATATTGCCCTTTCTTTCTTTGTTATTTATTTTTACATATTTACTTGTTAAGATTAAAATGAATCACCTTATATATGGCTACACAATAACAATGTGATACTGATACTGTTGTTAAAAAATAGTTACAAAATTCCTATATATATTGAGATTTTTCATTTCAGACTTTACCTTGATGTAGATCTTCAATTTGACGATCATAATGCAACAGTCTTCTATCTTCTAACGGATTAACTTGAATTTCAGATATAGCCTTTTTATATTCCTGTTACAAACAATAGCAAGCAATTATAAATTTTAAAAATTATACTACAACTCTATGATTTGAAACAGTCCTTACTGTTGTGATGTTTTTCACATCTTTTTCTTGGGGCCCAGACGTTTCCAGGTACTCTCTGATATCATCTGCATCCTTTATTCTAGCAGATTCCTTACAATTGTCAATTAAGGCTTCTCTTAACTGCTTCAATACATCTTGCCTCTCTTCGTTATTGTCTGAAAATATAATGTACAATTAACAAAACATCTTTTATTTTCTTACGAGAGAAAGAGAGAGAGAGAGAGAGAGAGAGAGGGAAAGAGGGAGAAAGAAGGCACATTTGTCTTATAATCTTTCTAAAAAATCACGATAAGTAAAGCACTTTGTGTATCTCTAATTTTCTGCACTTGAAGCAAGACACAAAGAATAAGAAAGATGTAGAGAGAAGTACTTGAAAACTTCTGTTTCTAATCTCTACGAAACTTCGGTACAATACATATTCCTCGCTGTTCTCACAAAATAATCGTCAAGTTTCTATACTGAACAACACGCAAATAAAAGAGACGAGCAAAAAAAAAAAATGCGAAAAGAATCACTTAGAAGATTCCGAACGTATTTCTAACCTCTCTGAATCCTCACCGTAGTATTTCATGATGTTCCCCGCCGTTCTCAAGAAACAATCATCAAGTTCCTCTGTCATTTGCATGGACTGTGTCATTTTCGTGCGATTTTATCTTCTTCTTGCTGATAGCTGATATCGATGCTGGCCGTCAAACTTACTTCAATTTTTAATCCGATTTTTCAACAGTTTCAATCGACTGCCGAACTGACGCCATTTAAAAACCAATCTTTTGACAAAAGATTCATATTTTTTGTAGATTCCGTTTCATGTCGTATCCATGTAAATCGTGTGTAATGAAACTTAATGATGAGATTTTCATCTCTGCTTATATCAACAGGTTTGAAAAATTTGTCGTATGATTTAATAAGACAAAAAATGGCAAACGCATATTAGTCTGAATTTTTTATTTTACGTTATAAATACGCGATTTACAAAACGAAAAATATGAATTTTTGAATTTGTCCGAGTTCCAAAATTCGTTACGGAAATTCACTTAAAGTTGCCGATCTATATAAGTATATTTTATCAATGCCCGTCGAAAAGGCGCGCGAAAAAGGCGGGAAGGGAGAGATTGGATTGCGCTGACCGCTATCCGTTAAATGGAAGGTGGACTGTTGAAAACCTAGAAAAGTGAAAGTAGTTGGCCTTTACCTCCCGTTGTTACATTTCAAATTATGTAAAACGATATCAAACCGAATATGTCTGTCGCGAGAAGCATTACGATTCTCTTTGTGCTCTCGGTAAGTAAAACCTGTTATTTAATTGTTCCAAAAAAGACTAAAACAAACGACGAACGAGATTTAAATAGTAGTCACACAAAAAGTAAGAAATTGATGTATAATTAAAATTTTACAAGGCGAGAATAACAAGTAGATTTCATTTGATATTTCTAAAATATCTTTTGAAAATCTCTCATAATTTCTACAAAATCTTTGCGACATATTAATGTTTCGAGTTTAATCTTCAGAGAAAAATTCGACGAAAATGGCGCGGCAGGAAAATGACAAAAATTAATGTTCTTCATCGATATGAAATTGAATTTTTCTGAAAATCGACCAATCGCGTGGTTTAGATTTTGCGTCAAGTGCTAATTTTTCTTCTATCTCTGATTACAGTCAATGTAATGCTGCAAAAACTGTTTTGAAGCATTCTTTGATTAGTGCGTATTCATAACATTTATTTTTCTGATTGGTCAATTAAATGTTTCAAAGCATTTGTAGTGAGTCCTGATCGCACACCCTCTCTCTCTCTCTCTCTCCCCCCCTACTTCTTTTCCTAAATCCGGGCTTTTGTCAGCACTTTTGGAATTCGGACGACCTTTTGCCGTGTACTCGCTAGCATTCTGTTTTCGCACTCGTCTCAGAGCAGCTCGTTATTTTATATCTTGACATCCTGAACAAAGGGTCAACAAAATCAGGTACGTACTCCTAATTTTCAACGATTTGAATTCGTTCGCGACAAGAGTTGCTTTCCATTTTCACACGAATGATATTGAAAAGTCCATAGTCATATCAGTATTTTATGCTCAGGTAATTATTTTAAAATAAAGTTACCGCATAACAACAGGTTTATAATCTCACTTTTACTGCAGTGAATTAAGACTCAATAAAATATGCGATTTCTAGCTTGTAGGTAAAAAAATTCGGTTAAACGAAACTTGTCAGAAATGAATAGAAACATGCTTTCAACCGAATTATGGCGACACAAATAAAAATTATCTAAATTTTATGAAAATGAAATGTAATTAACATTGTTGTTCGATATCATGTGTCTCTCGGATTAAGACGTATCTTTTTCAAGCATCGTTCGTCACTTATTTTTAGATGAAAAGGTCACATGATTAAATTGTTAGAATTTTATTGGTGACAAGTCCATCATGTGACTTTTTTTATCTCTTGAAAACGAGCAATGAACGATGACTAAAAGTGTACATTTAATTGGAATCGAAGTAATTATTTATCAATGCAATCATCAACGATTTACTGGATTCATAATCAATTAAAAATGGCGACTTTCCCTCGCAAAGTCAAGTTTCTCGCCATAACGTATTACGTAAGTTTTTATCGCAATGATAATACACTTTCGACGACAAATTATGACGACAATCATTGATACAATTACACATTCCGATCCCCCCATTTTGGTCTAATTCCTGCTTTTTCTAAAAAGTACAGTCTTTTGTGTGCACCGAATTATTACAACTATTATTATCATTAATATTTTAAATTGCGATTAAGATAATAATTATCGTGTGCTATTAAGATAAGAGTAGTAGAACGCAATTTATCGTATTCATTAAGATTTTGCTTATGTGCCTGTCTAGATGCTAACGAGAGTCTGCTTTCTGGGGACCAGTAAAACCGTTTCATTTAGTACAGTAAGAAACATCACCGGAATGTCAAAGTTTGATTTACCAAATCGTTTGAAAGGCAATGAAAAATCCGTCTGGTAAATAATATTATTTATAGATATATTAGTTCTTTATATGTTTATAAGTTTTTATATTGACTCATAAAACCTTATTGTTACATCTGTATTGGTTATGTTGTGTTTGGTTAGGGTCGAATATATCCAGCTTGCTCTGCAATATAAGCCACTGAACTTGGGTCAAGGCTTTCCTGACTATTATGCCCCAGAAAATGTGACCAATGCTTTGGCTAGTGTCGCTAAAAGTGACAATCCACTTTTGCAACAGTATACGAGAGGATTTGTAAGTAACAAGCATCTTATTTATTGACTTTTCAATTATTTTGTGTTTTATTATATATATAATTTCTCTTTATTTCTCATGAATTTGATATTAACTTGATTTTTATGAAACATTAACACAGAGAGAGTATTGCAATTGTAATTGTTATCAATAACTAGCATTGATAACATTATCTATACGTGATAAGATGAATTTTCTTCACTAACGTAAATATAAATATTACAGGGTCATCCAAGACTAGTGAATGCTCTTGCAAAGTTTTACTCCAAGCTTATCAATCGTGATTTGGATCCAAACAAGGAAGTACTAGTCACTTCTGGTGCTTATGAAGCATTATATTCCAGTTTACAAGGCCATACTAATCCTGGAGATGAATGGATCATCATTGAACCCTTCTTCGATTGTTATGTACCTATGGTACAGTCTGCTGGAGGAATTCCCAGATATATAGCATTAAAACCGGTAGGAAGTTTAGATAATAAACATAAGGAAGTTACTTTTTGCATTAAATATGGTATATAATATTACATACTTGCAGAAATCTACATCAGGCACAGTTACCTCTGGCGATTGGATATTTGATAGGAAAGAAATGGAAAGTCTCTTCAATCAGAAAACTAAAGGTATTATCATCAACACTCCACACAATCCTATAGGAAAAGTATTTACACTGGACGAATTGCAATTTATTGCCGATCTTGCAAAAAAATGGAACACACTTGTGATTTCTGACGAGGTTTACGAGCATATTGTTTACGAGCCATACAAGCATATAAGAATAGGTAAGAGTTGCCTTAAAAAATTAATTATAAGCGATATAATAATCGTAGAATGGTATTTAAAAAATTATTCTTTTAATTAGCGACATTGCCTGGTATGTATGAGCGTACAATTACGATTGGATCAGCGGGAAAAACATTCAGCGTTACGGGTTGGAAAATAGGTTGGGCCTACGGACCAGCAAATTTGTTGTATAATCTGCAAGTTATACATCAGAACTCCGTGTATACTTGTACTACACCAACTCAGGTAATTATTATAATTAAATACAATTTTTTTAATTCTGTAATTTTTACTCTCTGATTACTTTTGTTTTAATTGTAGGAAGCAGTAGCTATCGGATTTGAATTGGAGATAGAACGCTTAGATCATCCAGAATGTTACTTCCGCAGTCTGGCAATGGAATTATTACCGAAGCGAGATTATATGGCGAAATTCCTCCGAGAAGTTGGTATGGTACCGACGATACCCGAGGGTGGATACTTTATGCTGGCTAACTGGTCTGCATTGGAAAACAAAGTGAAACTACATGAGGAAACGGACGAGAATAAAGACTATAGATTTACCAAGTGGATGACGAAGAACGTCGGTCTTCTAGGTATTCCTCCTACGGCGTTTTACGGTCCCGAACATAAAACTCTAGCAGAGGACTACGTACGATACTGTTTTATAAAGGTAAGTGCGTGCTATCGCGAAGTACAATAACTTTGATTAAGACAACAAACGATTGTGGCGTTCGTTAAATATCGATTATTACATTTTAACAGAAAGATGAAAATTTGAAAGCAGCCGACAAAATTTTGAAGAAATGGGCGTCCAAATAATTAGGACTATGGACATATACATATGTTTATGTGTATGATATGTATATTTTGTGACTATTAAATGCTTCGTGCATTAATTAATTTTTAGATTGTCTTTTATACTATTCGAACACATTGTGCATATGGAAAGTTTAACTGATATAATTAGGAAAAATTTTATAATTATCCTGACTATAATTTTTATACGTATTTAGCACCAATTAATCAATGATGTTTTAATATTATATTTGTGATATTAAATACATAAGAAAGAGAGCATGTATAAATCTACACATATATAAATATGTAAATGACATATTTAAATATGTAAATCTTTATATATTTGGATATAAGATTAATTAGGTGATTTTTTAATTATTTAGAAGTGTTTCTTAATTTTTATCAGAATTGATCTAGTAATCGATTTAAATAAGCATTGTTATAAAGTTAAATTATAGGTCGGAGTCTCTTCGAAACCATTTCTTAACATCTTTTGAGTCAACTCCGAACGTTTTACCGCATCTACAAAATAAAGACGTTGTTGAAAACAATATTGTTTTCTTATACTTAGATCCTCGGATTCTTGGATCCCTGAGTCATCCTTTTTCGTTGGATTCTCATTGTTAGATTCCAACTCTTCATCCTTAGATTATAAGCTTTTGAATCCTTAGATCTCCGGGTTGACATATCCTCTCCTCATATATTTCACTCATTTTATATCATATGTTTATAAATAATCTAATTGATTATGTTTAATTAATTAGTTAATGAAACTAGCCTGAACATTGCTCCAGGAATATGCCCAAAATAATTTGGTATCATTCCGACGTTTTTATGGTAGATTTCAGTGGACTGGACAAGGGACGGAGGTTCCTGATAAGTTGTAGTCATTATTTTATATTTTGCACTCTGTCCTTTTCGACACTTTACGAAACTGTACAATGCATCGTCATGTAACGGAATTATCGATGTTTCGAAGTAGCCGTGAGGAATATGAGTCGCGTATCCTTTACAAAGTATATTTAATATGATATATATTTTTCCATCAAAAATGTTATTTATTAAAAAATATAAAGATATTTTTATTTTATGAAAATACAAATTGAAGTATCAAACTTTTTGAAATTTTTTGCATGAAATATTTATAAGACTCTCTCTCTCTTACGAATTATTTTAAATAAATCTAAAAATTTAAAAATTTATTAAATAAAATTATATTACTGACAATGAGACAAACACATATAATCTTACAGTTAATCGCTTACTTTTTGCGTTTTCGCGGATGAAGGAATACCATGTTTGTTTATTTGAAAATTTCATTTTATTTGATTGCTAATAATCGTGCAAAAGTTGAATTTTTAAAGAAAGAATAAAGTTCAAGAGTTACAAATTATGTTTTTTAATGACAGAATTTAATGAAAAATTTTTTTATTTACAGAAACAATTGAAACGCTTTATTAATATAAGGTATACAATTATTTTAATTGTCATTTTGCAATAAAATTGATCACAAAATTATAAAAAATTTATCTTAATAGGAATAAGAGCTTAAAAATAATGAAAAGTTATTTGCTCCGCAAATTTTATTCGACAATTTAATTCTTTTTTTTTTTATTTAATTTTATAATTATACAAGTAACATAATTTAATAATTTTATATGTTTATATTATATATAAAACGAAGATATGTCATTTTTTGATATTTCACATTTCTTGTTGGATGATAAATTATTCATCGTTGCTACATATTCAGGTCGCACAGTGAACAAAGGTAATTTAAATGAGGTCTTAATTAGCTGTAATAATAATTAAATTATTAGAAATTAAAGAGGTATCGTTCTATCTTTAATTTCAAAATTTTGACGATTCTTTAATTCTTCTCTCACCAGACGTTCTTCTAAATTCCGGGGTTCGGCTCGCCCGCATTGCACGTTGATCGTTCTCCTCAGTCGGTCTAAAGCCGCTTTATTTCGCAATTGTTGTCGTTCGAAATCGGCGAGACCTTCGGTCGTGTGCACCGCGTATCTCTGGCCGAGTGTAATGTTCGATCCTGGTACAAAACCTATACACAATGCCCAGTAATCGGTTAAATTTCAAGGAAAACTCGTTTCACGGCAACACAAACTCATAATTTTAAACGCGTATCGGAAGTTTGTACAGATAAGCAGTACAAGGAACCGATAAGCACCCTCGTATCCTGGCAACATGGGGTGAACAAAGAGAGAATCAGTCCTCTTGAATCGGGTATTGACCACATTTATGTCACTCTTCGATGGTCGCTGTACACGTGTATGAAAATGGATAAAAAGTTATTTAAAAAATGCGCGACCCATAAGGCAAATTGAAATATTCTTAAATTTTTTTAAATTTATATGTTTATCTTATATATTTTTTATCTTATATTATCTTATCTTTTATTTACTATGTTATCGCCAAGTATAGCGCCGCATATCATTCACCTCACAATCGGTAACTGCACGATTTGCTAGGACGAGTGTTTTCGCATGATTAATTGTAGGATCGAGCAGTAGTTTATGCGTGGTTTTTGCATACGTTTCACCGCAATTAAATCGATACTGCGGGCAGTAACCGGAATATCTGGAAAAAATAATCGGGCAATTTTTTTGAAATTTGCGAAGTGTTTTACATAGTAAAGTATGGCACCGTTTCAGATTCTTAACATATTAAACTATTGGATTATTAAACAATTTACTTATTAATTTTTAATTTAAAGATATAGGACTGATTGGTTATAGGAGTTATTTTTCTACCCTGGGATAAAATGAGGATCTGCCGTTATTAAAAGATCCATTCCAGCAGTTTTGTACTGTGAAATTTAAATTTCTTCAAAGAATCTATCGAAAAAAAAAGCAAATTACAGCTTTTATTTCATATAAGGAACATTTTCTCGCCTTAACCTGTTAATTTAAATGTATACTAAATGCCAAACAATTGAAATTCTAGTGACTTCACTCGTTACGAGCCTTTTTGCAGCGTTTTTCGTTGAGTAAAAGAATTAATGCGGGTTGAGAGATAATCGATCGACAAAAGGGGAGATAGGGATAACGAGGAGAGTGGAAAGAGAAAGAGAAAGAGAGAGTATTTGTGATAGAGTAGGGAGAACACGCGTTGCGTACTTAAACAGGGGAAGGTGCGTGATTATAGTTTCGCTTTTCAGTTTTCACGGGACCACCGCGACGATAGGATGTATTAACAAATGCCTCTAATATAATTAAAATCTTTCATTGCTCAGCATCCGATATTTGTGTGTGTAATTAAAAATATTCAAATATAAAAAATTAAAAATTAATGAAAAGGCTTTGTTTATGATGAGATAAAAATACAGTGCGGAAATAAACGCGATTCATTTTTGGATTACAAATATCAACAGTGGAAGTGATTTATGATTCAAAGATAATTGATATATACAATACAAAGAAAAAAAACGGTTTTAATCATCGAAAAAATTATCAAAAGAGATTGGTGTGATATAATGTGGAATAATTTTATAAATATTTGTAAAGTGTTACGATGCGATTGTGTTTCCTTTTTTTTATGTTTAAAATGGTAATGGAAACGAGAAACTAGTTGTTTACGTGATTGAACAGGTTAATATATTATTTAGAAAGAAATAGAAGCGAGAACTATGTGGTTCCGTCCAGAGATGAGTTCCATCTTTTACATCGAATCCAACTGCGAGAATATAAAAGTAACTAAGGATGAGGTAAACGACTTATTTATGTTTAAGCTAATGACATTTTAATGAGCCTGACTGACTGATAGCAACTAATTGTATTTCTTAATTGGCAGTACACACAGAAAAATATTTATTTTAGTACTAAGAAATGTGATTACTTAATTTACTTTCTTCCTTTCAAATACCTTTTAGAAAGAATATCTTTTTGATTATAATTTTAAAACATATACTTATTACAGAAAAACTTATTATGTATTTAAAACAAGATTGTTTATCTTTGAAAAATATAAAATTGATTGAAGAAACGATTATGTGTAATAAATAAATCAAACTTGTTTTAAGTGAAGATAGAGATTTGTGGATATATGAACTTTCGAAATACTTGAAACAAGTAATTGTTAGTGTAGAGTATGTATTTTTTCTGTGTGATATTAGTATTAGTATGATGACATATGTTAATAACTTTGTACGTGTTTAGTTAATGAGCGGAAATAATAGGAAGAGAAAACGAGACAGATAATCAGTAGAAGGAAAAATGAGTGACAAAATAAGATTTGCGGAAAAGTGGAAATTCCACCTACACTGCAAAAGCAACGATAATAATAATGCGTAATAGGAAAAGTGAAACTTATGGAGGTAATACTTAACGCCTGGCCACGTTTATGAGTTCTCCGGATATTTCGACAGCGAGACAAGAGAGAGTGGAAAAAGTCGCAAAATTACCCGCATTGCAATTATTCAATTCTGTACTTTGCTGAAATTTTAATCTATTTGTTTACGTAATGCAAAATACAGATTTGCTCACGTAAAGAAAGAATTAAATAATATTCTCAGCAGTAATTTATTGGCTATATCTTGGTTAAACGTTGGGAATATATTTAGCCAATGTTATGTCAATAAATTTTGCTACTAGAGTTTCCTGATTAGGTATTCCTTATAATATCATCTATACTTCAATCAATATCGTTTTTGCAAGAAAATATCATAAAATTAAATATTCCTGATGCTGATTCATTAAGCATTAATTATACCGTTTATACTTTTGAAGGGAGGGTTTTGACCTGGCCAGATGCATACCAGGTGAACGAAATGCAGTTACATGCGTGCGACAAAGAAGTACTAATTTTTTCCATTTAGCTTGGCGTTTGTGTCGCGTCCCCACAACCGGAAGCAACGTTATCATGCATTACTTACTCGCTGCCAACTTGCGATGTGGGTGTAGGACATATAGCGTCAGATATACATAATAAAAACGTTATATTGTACGCATATTATAATCAGAAATTTAATTTTTACGTTTTTAACCCGATAGTCATGACATGTGTCAATTTAAATCGAAATCTAATTAGCAAAAACGTTAGGTTTTCTATAATATAAAATCGACATAAGTTCCTAGCAGGATTAATATGTATTTTATTTTAATTAAAATTAAAAAATGTAAACTTTAATTGACTACCTGTCTCTTCTTGTCGTGTTACGTCGACGCTAGCAATAAATTAGCAGTCGGATATCAATGCGCAGATCGTTAATCTCAGTGAATCAGAAGGTTAATTCATTCATCCTTCACAGACTCTCTTAATTAGAGCTCAGTAAATCTATAAATATATCAGGGCTGGATTAACTTATAGACTTTCGCTTTATAATTCTTTGTTTTGCTGTTGCAGTGGTTTTTCATATTTCAAATAATTAAATACATTTACATATTCTCAGAGAATTGAAAAATGGTATTTAAGAAATAAATTAGATTAATCCATTAAATTAGATTAAGTTACATTTGAATCGTTATTTTATCATCGAAAAATGCGAAACGGAAACTGCGAACGGAAGCAGCTATAACGCTGCAATGCGCACAGAAACTTTGTCGACACGCGAGCGTTTCTCTGAATATCAATCATTTTCTCAGGGCTTTATAGGTAACAACTTGGTTCTCTGGACATGTTTCTTCAAACAAAAATAAAACATTTAATAGTGGCGTTTACCTACTATTTTTCGTACACTCTCAATTTAACATAATAGCTTTCAGGAAACTATATAATGGGAACCAGAAAAATTCACAGTTAAATCAAATTGTTAAAAGCTTAATTAAATCTCACTCAATGAAAATTCGCAATGCATTTTCATAAAAATTATAAAAAAAACTATCGTTTATTTTTCTTTAATAATGATAATTGAATAATGAAAAATATATAATTTTTCTCGGGAGTGGGGGGATTATAAAGAAAATTGGGAAATCCCTGAAGGTTCTTAATGATATCCAAAAAAATTTCTACATGACGCAGCACGGTGCATGGCACGCGCGTGAAACATATGAGTCACTCGCGTCCTACTGCGTGTATCATAAAAAAAGAAAGGGAACAGAGGAACATGCGGCTCCTCTAATTTCGTCACTTTAATTCCGTTTCTTGAATATCAATGGTTCTCGATGGTTGCGTCCGATTGCATTCGAGTATCGATGCTTCGCTTTGGATAGCTATAGAGTCCCACACGTTGCTCAGTACGAACAATGAAACGAGCGCGAATGTGATGCGAGTCACGCCGATCACGCGGATGCATCGAACGCGTGCGTACGAACAAAAGAGTTAGGAGACGTGGATACAAGGCGCTATGTGCCACCGGAGGATGATGAGGAAACGACGTCGTCGTCGTCGTCGTCGTCGTAGTCGAAGAACACGCGCGTACATAATTTACTCGCGACAACGATCATCCGCATAATTTACGGATCGTCGAGTCGACCCTTTCGTTTCTACGAACGACAAAGAAGTACGACGGTGGACTTTAAGTTTGTCCTGCATTTAGTGAATTGGAACATCGATTTATCGGGTGATGTAATCTGTCGATATAATGTGAAATAATTCAAGCAAGTATAAATTGAATTGATAAAAAAATCACAGCGATTTAAAATACACTGAAAAAAATGCTTTAAATCTTAATATATTCCTTTGAATAATATTAATTAAATATTAACTTTCAGGAAATAAATATTTAACTTAGAATTATTCAAATATTTTTTAATTTTTGCTACAGTTTCAATGTATATAATAAAAATTGATTTTATTGATATTATATATGTATGATAAGATTGATAGATATATATAATGTGCGCTAAGTATGAGGATTTTTTAAATACTCTTTATACAAACTCTTTGATTAGAACTTGAAGTCGATTTCTCTTTAATGGAAATTCAACGCGATTTGTATTCGCAAGTTTTTATCATTTTCATATTAATCTCAATAAGAAACTGTCGCGGAATAAAACAGCGAGTATCCCGATGCTACGGAAATCAATCTATTTCCAAGGTGGAATTCTTTCTGGTGACTTTCTCACACGCCAGTTTCAATGTGACCTCATTCCGTAAGGAATCCGCCTATCAGACATACTTCGACGTATCCACTGAAACGCGAAAATGACGAGAAATTTCGCGAGCGATGCAGCGATCGTGCGATCCGATTTTCTTAGGCCGTCAGGATCTTAAATTCCTCGAGGTGACGCGTGATTTCTCCAGGAACAATGATGATTAAGGGCCGGCAGATTAGACTAGAGGAATCCACGTCGGGATGTGGTTAACGGTTACCAGAGGCCCTTGCACTCCTCAGCTCGACGCGTCATAAAGAACGAGCGATATTAACGTTTATATATACATACAGGACGCGCGGCCGCTTCCTTCTGCATCGTGACTCACGCGCGCGTCTGCTGATCTCCTCTGGCAGACTTTATGGTGCTGGAAGCACCGTAATCCATAAACCCGCGCCAGTAGAATCGGTGAACACGACGGCTCGCGTCGTTAAAGCCGCAAGGGCTCGTAAGGCGCTGAAAACGGTCCGTGCCTTGAGAACGTAGATGAAATATAGGCTTGAATTCTTTTTACCTTAGATCCTTTTAAACTACGTAACAAAGTGTACACTTGAAATCAACAAAAGGATAATAAGAGATGCAGAGTGGTTGGACGAAGCGTAGTTTTTTTAATTAATCTCAAAACCGTATTTTAGTAAAATTTCTTTTTTAGATTTGTTATCAAAACAGCGCTTCGAATATTAGAAATTTAATAATAGAAAACCATCGTTATAGCTAATTGTAATGTAGGATATACTGATTCCAAAGCTCAAGGAATTCTAGATTCAAGAGTTATAGTATTATAATATTGAAATAATAGAGCGCTAAACATGTGGATTCTTTCATTCTTATTCCGCTTGGTTACATTATTAATATCGAATTTACCGGCGATTTTTTCAAAGATTGTTCCAAAGAGGCCAAGAAAAAAAGTTGGATTAGATTACCGAGGCTGTCAAAGCAATTCCAGAGGCAAAGAAAGGTCAAATAGGGTTGCTTGGTAGAGAGGAAGAGAAAGGACACGAGGAAGAAGGGGGACAAAGACCGGAGGAGGGATACTCGCGACAGCCACAAGCTCAGTGTAGTTCTACTCTTCGTCAGGTGTGTCTCGTGGATCACCATAAAGATAATAAATCTCTGTCGAATAGAAGTGTTCGGAAATCTTCACGCGATCGTGTTTATCGTAACGAGTAAAAAAGATTCTTCAATCTGGAATAAATGCGTGCCAGCGTTTTCTGTCGGGAATGTAATTGATATCGACACGTGATTATATACAATCGTGATCGTATGATCGTGTCGACGATCCTTTCGAGCGTGACGGGTTTCCATCGGCGACATTCGCATGACGGACGGCATGTCGATCTGAAGGTGAGTCGGAGTCGAAGAATCTTCAACCCTCCTCGACCACATGTCTTCCGTTTACCTAGACTTGAAAATGCTACATCGAAAAAGAAAGCTAATGATATTATCGATGATTGAGCAGATTGAGTGTGTTGAATGTCTGTCGCGGATACGTATTGACAAAGTAGGTGAACTGTCCTGGAATCAATTGACAGATTTGGCACATAAAAAAGAACGATTCAAGTTGCACACGAGTCAAGTGAAAAAAATTATTTCTTTTATTTTTATTATATTTCAGAATCTTCATTTACGATGATTTCATTTTTTTTTTTTTTTTCAGAAATTAATTATTGTAAATATTATTTTTAAAAATTAACAAAATTTTTTTAAAATAAAAACAGTGATAATTAACTCTCAACTATAACAACGGGTCGTTTGGACTCGAAGCGAAAATTTTGGCTGAACGATTTGATTGATTCTATATGAGATTCTAAATTGTAGATAAAAAAAATCTTTAAATCTTCCTCTATTAATCTTCGTAAGGAGGTTCACTTGCAGTCTATATTTGAAACAGGATGCTTAGATGTAGTTTTAATTTATAGGTGTAGTTGAGAGTTGACTTCTTGAAGAAGATTTTTAGTATTGAAGAAACGTTTTTCTTATGGAAAAGCAAATCCTGTCACAGGAGTGACTAATCTCGAGGTTCAAGGAGTCAATGATGCGCGTTCGGAACCGGTCAACGACAGGTAGCCGAGACGTACTCGAGACGCTTCTAAGAGCGGCTTCTGAGAGCTCTTTAATTTAATTCATCGTTTTTTTTTTCCCGCTTGTCGACCGATAAAGACGTGCCGAACGAATACATTAATAGCTAATGATTATGGATAATGTCCGACCGATTAATTTCGCTCGTCTGAGCATCTGAAGTAGTCCGGATGTTTCGCTTTTGTTTTAATAGTAGTATCATCGACCGGATAATTGCGCTCGTTTAGCGTTAATTCCGCCTCATGATTAATTCCACTGGCGTAAGGAGCCAGTCTCGTAATTTGTGCGTCGCGCTTTTATTGCGACGAAAGCAAGCCGCCTCGCGGAATAATTGCGAGGGGGTTTTCAGCGTTAGTCGCGTTATCTTTCCTTCAATGAGCATATAAACGCGTTCTATTATAATATTATATAAAACGCCTATGTTTCTCAAGACGCATAACCGATGCGAGGCTTCTGTCCGTGCAGCGTGCCAAAGGCGACCTTAACGTTTTTATTAAAAATAGCCGGCGGACCGAGATATGCCGATATAAAGGCGACGTTAAATAAGGGTAGCACGCGGCATTTAAAACCCACGGAATAACTATCACGGATCGAGAACCGCGTTCGCGATCTAATGAACAGGTAATAGCTTTCGCGCAACTAATGAAGCTACGTTAAGTTGATCGCAATTTTTTTTCCTTTCTCTCTCTCTCTCTCTCTCTTTTATCTACCTTATGTCGCGCGTCTCGTTTCTAATTGATTCCCCAACATTCATTCGCGTTGTAATTGCTCGATTCGTTACGGCTGTTACGCAATCCCGTTTCGTCCCAGCGTACGTCCAACATAGTGTACGTATGTACGAATCGATGAATCGAAACTACATCGCGATCATACAATCACTCGGCAGTCGGCATTCGCACTCAAAAGAGAAGTATTTTATTTTAAGATATTAAAATGTTTCATTCTTGTCTTCATTTTTTAAACACGTAAAGATGTTTTAAACATTTTTTTAGTATTAATTAATATTATTAGTGTAATTTTTAAAAATATAATTTTATGTTAATTAATATGTCTATAATATAATTTTTATCGATAAATTTATGATTTTTCATAATATAATTTCATAAAATTTTATAGTTTTCAAACTAAATTTTCAGCTCACGACTATGAATTCTTTACTCCCAATGGAAGTATTATACGTCCCCGATTCATGTATGAATGAGCGTGAATCGATTCCCATGTCATCGACTTGGTCAACATTGTAATAGAAAAGACATGCTCGCGGCCTAACCGTTAGTCATTGTTATGCGACATGACGTAGAGTACGGGTGCGCGCTCGTTTTAGCCTCGTTAGGAACAATTAAAAACGGCTCAAGACTTAATTGGCGCGACTGCCGAAGGCGCGTCCGTTTAATCGACGTTTATTAAAAAAATACAACGCGCGTGCGGCTTAACGAACGAGCGTTTCATTCTCGTGGGAGACGTACCGTGAAAATGCACATCGAAGAGACCCGAGGAGAAATAACATTCTGAGCTGCGTGCGAGCAGCGAAAATGAGAAATAAAGGACGCATAAATTTGCATATCGCCACGATAAAATTACGGATATCACACGACAAGACTCTACGAAAACAAATGACACAAGTATACGTTCGGTACCAGGCTTGAACTCCATTTATAAGGAGTTCAGAGTGCAAGTGAAATAAGTCCATTAGGTTCGCTTCGAATGCGGCGGCTGGCTCTCTCTCTCTCTGTATCCAAAGCCGAGCTTATAAATTACGGGCTTGCCGGAGCTGTGAATCTTTCGTTTATATCGCGCATGCTTTTCTCGAAGGCTAACGACCTCTCGCCTCTTTCTTCTTTTTTCTTAAAACGTATTCTTCAAGTGACAGACTTTTGTATACCCTTTCATGCGGTGTCCCACAATGAAGATTCTTTAAGCTCGAACTTTCTCGTCGAGACGTCGTCGTTTCCGCCGTTCTCAGCGTTTTCGAAAAATCCCACGACGCTTATCCCACGAGGCGTTAACGGGCCTTTACCGTTTCTTTGCGCCGCTCGCCGGGTTTTTCGGTAATGAGGACATGTTATGCAAATGGGCGAGATACTGTAACTGTCGCGTAAACGGTACGCAAACACACGTCGTCCTTCACTCTCGGCTCACGTTGCTTCGCGGAGAAACGAGTTCTATATCACATATACGCTGCCATATAATTCCTCTGTTAATTTACTATTTCCTTTGTGGCTCGCGGAATACGAAGAAGCTACGGCGCTACTTTATTATCTTATATTTGTCGAATGAATATTCTAGTAAAATCAGAGCATCTCTCTCTCTCTCTCTCTCTCTCTTCCCCTCTTTTTCTCGGGAAAATTTGCACAACATCTATCGAGAGCGATAAAGAAGCAACTAAATTGGAAAGTCCTATCTTATCTCGAGATCGAAACCGACTCTAATCTTTATGCCTCCCCCCTGACTTCTTCCCCGGATAATCCCCGAAGTATTTATAGTATTCCCGCGTTCATTTCACGGCTGGTTATTAACCGGATAAAATAGCCGGTACGATGGTACCGATTAACGAGTCACGTTTCCCCGGAGAACATGCCCCCATCTTCGGGAGAACTCCCGATAAATCAGGACCTCTCGGCTTCGTTCTGCGCGTTCTACCGCGAGAATAACTTATCTCGTTCACAATGCCCTGCCCGCGTAATTCCTGAATATATCCTTTCGAACACGAAGCAACAAATTAAAGTCCCTCGACAGAAATGCGCTGTCCTAGGCTCCGATCGGTCGCAGATGATCTGCGATAAATCATTCGTTATTATTCTATAGTGCTTTAAAGCAGTGCTATTGTGATTCACATTTAATAATAGTAAAAAAAATGTTTTTTATAATTAAATTATAATAAACATAATATATTCGTGAAAATTCGGAAAAATTATATA
Organism: Cyphomyrmex costatus; assembly: GCF_001594065.2. NCBI lineage: Eukaryota > Metazoa > Arthropoda > Insecta > Hymenoptera > Formicidae > Cyphomyrmex > Cyphomyrmex costatus. The sequence continues at coordinate 128,658 of NW_017280157.1, forward strand.
CGTATACTGGAAAAAAATATTAATTTTTAATAAATATTTAAATAGCTCTGATAAAATATTTACTAAATGTAAACATATATTTAATACACCATTAATTTGACTTAATTATTATTTCTTTTTTTTGTGTGTTTCTCTTACGATTCTCAATCCTCTCTGGTGATGTGGCTTCTCCAGTTTGTTCGAGATGCATCCATATATAGATTATATATATATATATATATATGTATATAATATATGAATGCACTGATTATTAAATCGCTCCAATTCTCTTCTACCAGATAATACGGATTGCTTCGTAGATCGGTACCTCCGTACAATACAAGTATCTAGACAATATATCAAGGGTTCACCTCACCGAGTCCTAACGCAGCGATATCTTCCATTTCTTCCTCTTCTTCGCTCGAGAAGGTATTTCGCGATTACTTGCGAACGTGCACTTTGTTTTTTATCTTTATAGAACTTCTTATGTATCCTTAACGGATCCGATTTGTAGTTACAGGAAAAAAGATGAAGCTATTTTTTAAATAATAAAGAGTTAAAAATTTTTGGAACATCCGTGTGATTATGTTGACATAAAGATCGAGATCCTTATCTCTTAACAAATAGCCCCGAGAGAATGGTAATTAAGTGCAAATTTGCCACCATTATTCACAAATTCCTTAGAAATTCTCCAACCGTTTGTGATTACGCAAAATTAGCTCAATTGGAAATTCAGATTATTCTCTTAATAAATCGAGGGAGGCGGGTGCCACGCGAATTCCGATCGAGATTCCACTTTCCGCGAGGAATATCTTTCGTATCTCGCTATTTCGTTGTTAGTGTGGGTATGCAAAACGAGCATGGAGTGTTTTGCGCTCATAAATAAGGCATAACTGAGAGCGCGAGTGCGAGCGCAGCGAACGTGGGCGAGGACTCTTTATGCGCGCGTATGCACTCGTATGCGCGATTTGTTGTTGCGAGAGGGTGGAAAAGCAAGCGAGGGAGCCGCGAGGAATTATCTATCTGGCGTGTATTCTTGTTTTGAGATGCGTGGGCGTGCGTAGGTATCAGCCCTGAAGAGAGATCATCAGGGAAGCACGAAGATAAAGAACGATATCCACAGGGGTTTCCGATAACTGCCGTGCTTTATTAACTTTACTATTTATTGTTCATAAACATTGTTTATTCGTTTATACAGCACCATTTATCGCGATTACAAGTTTCAGCTTACTTCTTTTTATTGTTTCATAGATCTTACTCGACTAATTATTTCGATTTACATTTAATGTCATTTAATTACTTTTGATAGTTTATAATTTTACGGGATTTATTTAACAAACTTTACTTATATTTACTTTCAACTTATTTGTTTGCTCTATCGGCTATCAATTGCGACAAATATCACGTCTGTATGTAAGTCAATAAGGTCTAAGTCGGTTGATATATTACTTAAGTCAACACGTTCGCGGATCGATATGTTCGTACAAAGTAAACACCGGTTCAATTTGCAACGTCACTGGGAATTGCCATTTTAACTCCTACGCTATAAAATATTATCAGATTACTATAGATTGAATAACAATATCGATACATTAAAAGGACTTCACAAGTACATTGTTAAATTTATAATGTCAGAATATATCCCATTTGAGTTACTTTTGATCATTTTTATAGGTCGCCACTGTTTCTATTAAATATGTCGTTAATTCACTTAAAATAATGGAAACGATTTAACTTAAGAAAGCATATATTTAATTGGATTAAAATTTAGTTCATTATTTACTAAATGCATGCGTTAATATGAACGTCGCTTACTTTGAAACTAATTACAGATGTTGATTGATTTTAATATAATATAATACACATGAAAAAGTTAATAAAAACATAAAAATATTATTTAACTCGATTAAGGGATGCCACGATTAACAGTGAACGTGTAATTTTTCTATTTTTGTGGATTTATTTGCAAATGAACTTTGTTTTTTGTTTCCGATTAGCCTTTACGTTCGTAATACAACAGTAGCGAATCTTTCCGATTACGAGAAATTGTCCGTGCAGCCCTCTTTATGTAGTGTCCGTGCGATTGTTTAACGATATTTTCAACCCGCACGCACATGTGAGGGACGGGATGGCCGTGGGAAGTTACAATTGTTGGTACATTGTTACACGCGTAACAGGGCAGCATGCGCGCAGTAGGTTTTTTGCAAAATGCACAGCTCGCGGGAAAGCTCGAAAATTCCTACGTCCCTGATGACATTAATTTATCGCCGCGCGCTATTTGCGCAACGCTTTAACGCAACAACAGCGGCGGTAATGACTTTATAATAGCAACGAAATCGTTCGCGCGCGCCGTGTATCGAGTTCAGGGCCGTTTCACGATCTTACAGCGCATTTTTCAGCACATTGCGCCGCGCAAAATGCCTCTCATAAAAGCCGGGATTTCGTTCCGCGTGTAGTCGTTCGTTTTATCACTCGCGAGCAAGTAGAAGATTCAAGTTATTTACCGAGGCACAAAGTTAAGACCTTATTAATAAAAATATGCCACCGCGTCAAGTTATAACGTCATTACGATTTCTTTATGCATGTTTAACTATCAAAATGCCTGAATGATAAATTTATTCTATGGTCAACAGAAATTAATTTGAATTATTGCTTGTAAGATATTTATATCTTTTACTTTATAGAAAATTGTCGAAAAATATCATTTATATATAATAGACTGTATGTAAACTTTTGAGGAAAAGGTGTTTTTTTTGCAGAGATCTAATTTTGTAGCAATTTTTTGAATATCTTATTTCAATTTAAATATTTTACAATTAAACATAATTATTGCTAATTTGTAAGTGATTTATTGTTATTCAACTGAAGATGGTTTTGTAAAAATCGAAACGTTTAGGGGAGACATGATACTTATTTATTTTTTAAAGAAGAAAAGGATGACTAACACATCATGCCTGGCTTATTTGTATCCTTCTTTATATATTAAAATTTAAATTTCTCATTACTCTGCGAGCAACGCGCTAAATATTTTATACAAATGCTAGAGTACAATTTATCAACATTCTAATAACGTTGCATCGTTGTTTTATTGCCAGATCTCACCTTGGCAACTCAATCGCAATCGTTAGATTACACAATAATGTACCGTAATGAAAAACAAAATTTTGACTCGCCTAGGGAATTGACAGGTATGATAATCCAGAGGCACAAAAAGGAGAATTAAAGAGAGACCCCGGTTGAAGAGCGTGCTCGTATCGATCACGGCGTAACGCGAGGTAACCGGCGTTGCGTTGCAGTTTTCTCGGTGCGGCGCGAGAAGCCGCCGCCGTGTGTGCACCCGCGCGTGTCGACATCACGCACGCGTGTGCGCGGCACGCGGACGGCGCGATCGCGGCTCTCGTCGCGTCGCGTCGGCGAGACGGGTCGGGGTCGGGATGAGACTGCTTCTGACGCTTATGTTCGCCTGATAGAGTCGCGATCAAGACGTTTGCGCAAATCGCGTAACGCGGACGCGCATACGCGCTCTCCACGCACGCGGCCAACGCGACGTCGCGACGTGTCATTTGCCTTCTCGCGCAACCCGATAACGCGATAATGAGCGCAGTCGTGATGAGCCGAGGCGCGAAATCAAGGAGGACGCCTCTGCGACGTTCACGCCGAGTTGAAATCGCGAAAACTCGATCGATATGTGCTAAACGAAGTATCTTTAAGACCGCGATGTCAATACACAACAAGCAGGAAGTAAAGACCCTAGACGGTCAAGCTGGGTCTGCTTAAATAATTCAATGTGAATTTATATATTCGTGTCCAATCGCATGCAAATTGCCAACTGCAAACTGAAATTTTCTGTCTTGAGATGCAATCCTAACAGAAGTAGAGCAATAATATGACATATTAAATTAACAAGCAATTTAATGATATTTTGATGCTTATAGATATCTTAGAAAGGTCTTAATAATCTGATGCTGATAAGCATTTTAAAACTTGTGCAGGATGCAAACGTACAGTTTCAATGCTTCAAATTGAATCCAATTAAAATCAGATCTATGTTGGAATCTTAATATGCGGCTTGTATAATAATAATAAATCATTCGCCTCATTAGCCACATTAAAATTTAACATAGATACAAATAAGTTGCACAAATACGTAAACATAAGTGACTCGCTATAGCGGGATTTTTAGATACAGATTTATACGGTCCAATAAATTTGCGGGAATACCCGTTTGCGCCAAAGGCAATAGAAATAACCGTAAAATCGATGGAAGATAGACGTTTTACTGCGACAATCAATTTCAGATTTGATAGCTCCTCACAAAACGCGTGGCAACTAATGGAGAGAAATCAAACGATTACGCATCGTGAATGATTTGTAATCGCGAATGCGTTGACGAGCAACTTGGAATTTACTACACCAGATTTGTACTGGATACTTCTGATAATCTAAACCGCGAAGCTTTTCCGTCGGAGACGCGTTCTGATTCTCACGTTTGCCTCGGATTCCTGAATAAGAGATCACCTGACGGCGTTAAGGAACGTCACGATAATTTATGCGTACCATTCACGCGTGACGCGTCTCTTCCCGGCTCAGTAACTCCTGAATCGTAGAAAAGGAAATTATCCTAACGGATTCGAAATTTGTCTCTCTCTAACAAAAATGCAGCTTCTTACATATTCGATTTATGACATAAGAGAAAAGAGAAAAATTTGCCTAAACAAAATTGTTATATCTAACGCTACTTCAACGTGAGAACTCTTTATTTTTATCTATTTTTAGTATAAATTATTAAAATTAACAATAAGATAAATATATAGTTGATGGACATGATATAATTATTGGATAAAAATTTTAAATATTAAGCTTTTAATGATATGTATGACTCTAAATGTTTATAAAAATTGAAGAAAGATGAATTTATTTATTTAATTACATATCGAAAACTTGATACATAAAATTTATGTCATTTTGTCCAATAATTGGGTCATGTCCACGAACTAGTACATTTAGCTTAATATTAGTGGAAAAAATTTATATACTTATCATTAATTATTAGATACTTAAAAATCATAATATATATTATTATAATTTTCCGCAATGGCGAAGAGAATAATTTAATCAGGTGAAAGCGTATATTTATACTCCATTAAATTTATAAGCATTCTGCTTATACATTGCCTGGACAATTTTCTTTAAGGTTTATGTTTATAGTCGTTACATGTTTCAAAAAGCGTATCAGATGAAGTTTCTTGAAACGAGGACAGTTCAATAATCATTTCGACTAGTGGTAAACAGAGAGTGCACTCTCAGTTTATCACTAATCAAAATGATTATCGATCTGTCCTTGTTTCAAGAAACATTGTATTTCATTTGATACACTTATGTCTTATTGAGAGAAACAAAACTTTATTTCAAATATCTCGATATCTTTTTTATGTGAGATTCGTGTAACTATAATAAATATATTCCAGTTTCTCAATCGAATCGTATACAAAAATGATCGCAAATAACGTAACGAATATCAAATTGATCAGAATTTATTTGTCAAATAAACTGTATATCATATCTTGAGTGGTTTCAGTTTGTGAGTTCTTCGACAGAAAGAAGCAATCGTAAATACAGGTTTGAAAATGCTGCTTCCACGATCGATAAGCGCAGTTGAGAGAGTCTCCGACTCAATGTTGGTTAGTGTGCTAATCATTCGTGCGTACCGTTAGCTCCTCGTTTTAGTCTTATCATGATTTATATGCCTCACACGCCATTACATCGCGATGCGTCGTCGCGATGCGTCGCGCCGAAACGCATTTAATTCTTCGCTCGATCCTCTCGTTCGAGTGAGAAGATACATGATAATCATGAGCGTGAACTCGCTGACGAAATCAAAAGTAAATTGAGCCGGAAAGTACATACGGTTACTTACTGGCAAATTACTTACGGGCAATTAACCGTAAGTAATGTGTGCGCAACGAAATTTTTGAGCTTTTAGGAAATTGTATAACAGCTAATTTAATTCGATCAACGAGATCACATTTTTTTATTTTATTTAATTAACAAAATTGGATAGTGTCTTGAAACTTGACATAATAGATTGGTTTTCCAGCTACCGGAAAATGTGCCGGCTAATTAACCCAAAGTCATGCTTGCGTGTAATGCAATTACGAGCGTAATTAGATGACGGTGCCGAGAGTGAATCTGTTTTCTTATTCGTAGCGTGATAAACGCAATATATCTTCATTTAGTTTGTTTTATTCTATAGAAGGGGGGAAGTTTCTTTAGGAAAAGAGAGAGAGAGAGAGAGAGATATATATATCTTTTTTCAAGTTCAATGATAAAGCGAAAGAAATATTTTTATAGAAATCTACTTGGCAGTTTATTATTAAAAGGCATTAATTAATTATTTATTTAGAGTACTAAAAAAAGTACTAAACAAGAGTTCTTTTAGTACTTAAAATAATTAATTATTGTCGATATTAACTAGTAATAGACAGAAGTCTATTACTGGTTACGTATAATGATATATAGTTGAATCCATATCCTTTTTTATTTATTTCTTGAAATTTGCAACAAGAGAAAAAAGACGGAAATGAAGAAAATCTTAAGATTAACTTGGATCCTAACACTTAATATAAAAAAATATATTTATTAGACTATTAAATTAAAATTGAAAGAGTAGCCGGCAGAATTGTTTAACAATGATTGTGCAGCATAGAATTCTGCCAAAACTAACGAGAAATGTCACTAACATTGCGAATTAATGGCAATACTTTTTTTCAAATACCATAGTGTCTTGTACATTTGAAGTCTATTAAAATTGGTAATAGTTAGAATTTTTATTTTCAAATTACGTATATTGATACAACTCGAGCACTAACGGAATACTTGCTGTGAATAGTCATTGCCCTCGCGATGATATTTCTACGTGACGTAACGGTAAGCCCGGATCTACAATAGGTGTAAGCCTTAAGCCATAAAAAATGACGAGTCATAGTCGATTATTCTTCTCACACTCTAATCAATTTCGTACAACTTAAGGCTTATTACATCTATTGTAGACCTCGGCTAAGGTATATCCTAAGACGAGTGACGTCAGAATAAAATGCTGACAGAATTTTAAATTTCAGGAAACGTTATAACAGTATTCTATGTGATTTTAAAAAATTCTCAAAGAAAATAAAATCTGTTGAAGAAATTAATACGCAAGAAAAATATATAATTTTAATGTTGCGGTTGTAGCGCCTACATTTGTTATTCTTATAGAGAGAATATATTCATTTCTCTTTTTTTCTTTAATCGTTAATTTAATTGGACTTAATACTTATGTGAACGTGTCTGTTTTTACATGTAAACTTACCCATTTGTTATATAAATTCGGTTCACATTACGATATGTGTCAATATAAATATTATCATATCATAATATTATGTATGATATTTATATATGCCTACTTTTTTATCTTTTCGCTTTGTTTCTTTATCGCGAAGTTTGCTTTTCTATATTATATATATTTATTTATTTTTGTTTTTCTTTTTTTACATTTATATCTTTTTTATAAACTTTTTGTAACTACTTTTTTCTAATAATAATTATTAACTTCTTTGTACGAATATTTTGTAATTTTTGCTTTGCTTTTTTGATTGTAAATTTATTTTTTAAGGGCTTGTCCTAAGACCTCCTTGCTAAATAATGCACAATCCATCAATCTATCTATCTATAAACTTTTATATCTATCCAAAATGTATGCTTGTACATCTTCGTGTAGAAGTTATAGTTATTCTTGCCGTTTGTCACAATTACGAGCTTTGATATTTGGGTCAAGGGACAAATTTTTTTGTTTCTTATTATCGCTGAACGACTTATGTGCAGCTAAGTATGCATTTAATACAACAACAGAGAATTCGTGTGTTAGATAAGAAACCTGATATCTATGACCGCGAAACACGATTCGATCGCACGTACTTTTCTCTGTCAATTCTACCGGGTACAGTTCAAGTGCATTCAAGTGGCAATCTCCCGCTTCTTGGCCGTGCAACATGCAAGCCGCGGCGTGTACCTATCTCGTGACCGCGCCGCGCGCATCAACAGCGCGAGACGACCGCGGATCGGCGCGGCGCATACGTGCCACGTGCGTACATTCTGCTCTCCGGATAGACGCGTGGCACCACAGTCTGTACCGTCCGTCGTCGTGCTACGTGACTTTGGCGTGTCTATCACCTTGATTTTGTCGATAACAACGCTGCGTGATAACCGCGCATATCCTACGCTGATGTGAACGGTCTTTCGAGATGAATGTATATATATTCTGAATCGTTGTGTTGCTCGAGTACCTACATATATGTATATCTTGCGTCAGAAGAGAAATCGAAATTATCCCTTGATTTACGCAATCATACACTTAGAAACAAAAAGACATGCGATAGCAACTGTAAAATGAAAACGCCTTTTCATATACTAACGCTCGACTCTCATTTTCAACGTAGGTATTTCAAAATAAATTATATAATATAATGAAAATTGACGACTATAATATAAATTTGTGAAAAGGATGAAGTATTATGTATGTAACATTCAGTCTTGAAACCCGAGCGATTTGGCGTCAAGTGGCTCACCGCTCGGTGCGATTGACTTGCGATCTGTAGATCCGAGTTCAATCCCACGTGCGCCCAAACGCGATTTTTCGCGTTTAATGAGCCAAAAATGGCTCCACCTGGTGATCAAAAGATCTATGATCATATAAGCGCCGTTCGGATTCGGCGTTAAACTGTAGGTCCTATACATCAGTATACATATTAGTTATAGATATTTGTCTCTAATATCTGACTGAGGTAGGATTCTGTGGATCAAATCACCCACAAATCATTTCGCAATTTGCGATTTCTGTTAAAATCATCAATTTGGGCTTCCTTGCGAGATTTAATGTGGTTGCAAGTACGGAGATATCTGCTGTGATCCGTGTCGTCAAATCCTGAACACGGAGTTTTATACTTTTGAATACATAAAAATTAATTGCGTTGATATTATTATTATAAGGAATAAATTTCTCCAATGTAAGATTAACTTGTTCATCTTTGTCAATTTTCAGAATTAGAGAAAGCTTTAGTGATTTTTAATGATCGTCATGTGTAAATCACTTTAAACAAAAATTCTTCTTTACCTTGTCTAACTATGTACGTTAGTGTTACTATATATATTAGACATTAAAATTTGTATTATAACTTTCATAATTGCCACGACGTTTTCTTTTAAATGTAAACATATTAAAAATTTTAAAAAATGCTCGTGTAAATTAATCGTAAGATCTAACTGAAAAAGAAAATCTATTTTACAATATCCATATTTTAAGAAGTGACAACAATTATTACACGCATGACTGAGGGTGCTGAGTATAATAAAAGAATTCCTTTCTACTTCACTCTCTCTTGAAGCGTCATAAAAGCGCGATCTTGCGTGACAATATAATTAAAATAGCCAATCATCGATCATCGAAAGAAGATTAGTTAATTATTCGGTTCAGTTGGTCGATGCAATTGCAGAAAATTATACGGCATACTTTGGCGTCAAAAGATATATAAAACAAAGAAGTAAAGAATTAATCGGGCGTCGAGAAAAGGATACAAAGTAGGCGTAATAACCGGAGTGGAAAAGCGCGTGAAAGCGAATTTGCACGGTTCAAGCTTGACGATCGCGTCACGTGAATGCGTTGGACGGACGAGTTTTTTTCTTCTGTTTAAGAAGCGTCTGTATCACGAGATACAGAAGCTATGGAAGAACAAAAACTGAAAAGTGAAAGCAATAAATCTGCAACAAGAATAAATGTTAGCCAGGCTAATGGATGAGTATAAAGTTTTCGTTCAGGAGTAAACTGCCCGACGTAGTCTCTGAAAAATCAGGAAAGCGAAATTATGAGACTCTCCTCCCGTTTGAGAACCACAATTACCCACAATACCAATCTGTATGTAATAACATAATTATAAGCCATTCCGCATAACGTTCGTACGGGGTGTCCTACCGTGCCGCCGCGGCCGGATCAAATTTTAATGGCGGATCCCTCGACGGACGAGATTGCGGTCAATCTTTTTCCCGGCTTGGAAATTTCATCGGGTCGTTTTTGCCGGAGCGTTATCCGATTCGCTTTTCTTTCGCCACGGATGATTCACCTATTGAGAATCAGGGTGGGGAAGCGTGCAAATCCGCCATAATAGGCCCGCGATGCGCTCGCGAACCTGACCGTCTCGAATCGAATGGATATCAATTAAGTAATTTGTCGAGGCCTGCGCGAGTCCGGCTGCGTGCCGATGATCGATGGGATTTGAAGCGGCTCAAGGTCGCACGAAAGTTCAAGGCCGATCGTTTTCTTTTCTACGAGAAAAGCGAGCGACGCGCGACCGCGACGCGACGTATGTGCGTGCTAAGCGAGAATTATAAGAACTGGGCCCCGAACAAGCGTCCGCCTCGGCGGTCGCAATCGGTGAAATCAGTGTTGTTGTAATCGCTGGGAATGTATGTAATTTTCGGGAATTTTTCTTCACGCCGTAATTACCCGAGAAATAACAACGTTTCGCGCTCTTTGGTTCGCGTGATTTTTCGCCGCGTAATTGCGCATTCAGTGAAATCTCTCCTGACGTTGACGCATCTCCGTTTTGCGCGTGGCTGCCAAGGGAGAGAGTAATGGTTTCTATCTCTCAGAATAAAATAAAAGAGAATCGAATTAATTTAAATTTTTAATCAACGAGAGCGATAAATTCGATTTGATATTTCATTACCAGGAGAAATTATTTTATTAAAAAAATTATTCAAATTATTGAATGACCTTTTCATATTGATCCTTCGTTGGCAATGTGAAATTTTAATTTTTCCATTGGTAGTAAAAAAGGTCTTCGAGAAATACGGTAAATTTTTTATCGTGCCGGATTATATAAAAATCTACTCTTTGCGAGAGAGATTCATATATCGATAGTGCCTTTAAAGACCCCATGTTGCGGCGCAATGGAGGGTTAAAGAAATAATTGAGAACTCTCCAAGTGGCTGCGGAATTTATCGATTAAATTAAGGTCTATTGTTATAGGTCTCCAAGCATATTTCGCACGACATACAAAGCCTTATTCATGTCGATGCCATATTGTACACTTTCAGCAGATCATGCATTGCCTGTCCCGCGTTGCCTCGCACTCCGATCGCACATCCCGATGAATCTCGCATCTCTATCGCCACTTCAACGTCTCGGTCCTTCCGTCAGCATCCCCGAGTCGCGAAGATGCACGATCGATTGCGATACGCGCGATCATCCTCCCCCGCGAACGCTGCGCGCTTTTACGCGATGCCGAGCGTAACAATCGTAGTCGAGCTATCACACACGCCCGATCTAATGGACAGCCGGAGGCTGCCACGGCCTAGACCGTGAAATCTTCTTGAGATTTCCTCTTCCTCTTATCCCAGAGTCGCCACTTCTGGCCGCGGCTCTTCCCTCTCGTATAATATCTGTCCATTGTCTAGCTGAGTACAATAGAGAAGACTTCGCCGCGCGGTACTTCGCAAGTGGAGAAAGAAGCACGAGTTATCGTAACTCGCGGTTTCAATCCTCTCGAGAGTTACAGGATAATGCGACTTCGGAAGATAGTTCGACCTGTTGAGATTATATGCACCTCGCAATTTCGAATTACGATGCTTCAGAGAGAAATATAAAGAGAATTATAATAAATTTTAATACCGCAATACGACGATTTCACACACATTTACAATTTAAATTTTGTATTTGAAAGCATCAAGCTTTTTTCTTCGAAATACAGTCACCTCATAATACAATCGTTTCTTGTCTGCTTTAGAACAGAGAAATTATCATTGATATAATTTTTATATTCTGTTACTAGGTTGCCTATTAGTCGTTCTTGATATTTTCTCTTTAGTCATCACTCGCATTTTGTTCGAATGAAACGCGTTTCTAGAGCTTGAAAAAGAAGTCGTACCTTTACGACGGGAGGCACCAGGAAGTCTGCTGCCATGAATGATAGTAATGTACGCATGCATGATCTCTCGTAATAACATTCGCAACATCAGTGCAAACCTGTTACGTAGCGAAACTCATAAAGGAAAGGAGGAGACACGAGCATCAAGGAGAAGAACAAGAAAAAGAAGAACGAGAAGAAGAAAAAGAAGAAGTAATGGAACAATGACCAAGACATCGCTTAACTTCCGTCGCAGATTGAAGCCATATTCCTTAGTAGTTGACATAATTGACATAATTGCGTCCGTTGATATGTAGCAAGTTTACTCATACGTCTGTCATAAAATGAAATCAATTCTTTCGATAAACCAATATATTTAGTATGTCTCTATATACATATAGAGGAAATATTATTATATTTTCATTATAGATATTAATTATAATTATTAATTCTTTGCTGAGGTCTTTAAAGGCACCATCGATATTTTCATTGCGAATTTTGGTAAATTTAAATCAGTAAAAATAAGTAAAACGCAATCCGACTTCTATCAAAAATTGCCAACGGAGGAATTAAAATTTATATCACTGGAGGAGAATTAATTACAATAATACATATTGATATTAAGATATATATAGAAATAAACAAGACAGTGTAGAAACAAGCATGGAAGGAAACAAATAAATAACAAGTAAAAGTATTATGGAATTTTAATCTGATTTTCTTCAATAATTAGGACCTTCTGTAGGAGGAAGGCTTAAAGACCAACTGTATAAGGACGAGTACCGTGAGTTTCTATCATGCGCTAGGAATTTCTATCACGTGCGGGCTTTACGAGCGGATGAATCGAGTAGCCCGTCCACAGTAATATAATCGTAATAACGCGCACTGGGAAGCCACCGACGAGTGGTTGCAGCAGGAGGTTGTCGTGAACAAGAAGCATCGGGAAGGGAACAAGAAGACAGCCGGCACCCTGAAGGCAACTCATGCAGGGCCCATTACACATTAGACACGTGTGCTCACTTTTCAAACGTGATATCGCATGCCCCGCCGCGTGTTTGTTATCCGTGTCGCGCATCTCGCGTGCTATCTCTATCGATCGCGATCGCGATTGCGAACAAGAAAGGCGAGGAGAGGAAACAGAGGATAAACGATCAAAGCATCAAGGGACCGCACAGAAGTTCGCGCTACTCATTATTAGAGCGTCAGACATGCAATTTTCGAGTGGAATAGAATAGCGATGAGGTGCGAAGACAGAACGAGATATTTTTTTCGTTGTTTTTTTAGTAATTTGATACAAAGAAAGGGATTTATTTAATTGCTGTTTCTTAAAGTACAATTTTTCATAAATTAATTTTTTTAAATAAATATGATAGAAATATGTTCACGCACGGAAAGAATGATTTTGCTGAAATATTTAACAGTACTCCGCATCAATTATATAAAAAATTGGATCTCAGTGAAATGAGTTTTCATATAATGTAGTTTATAATGTAATGAATAAAAGATGTTACATGTACATGTAAGACTTTAAAGTTTTGAGTTATGATGTATTAAAGATATGTTCTATGAGCACAAGTTTTACATCTTTTGATACATATCTTTTATTTATAAGCCGTTACATAATCTACGTCACATTTGAAAATCAATTCATTTCACCAGGATCCAATTTTCCATATAAATGCGGGAATCTTTTAGCTATAGATATATTATAAAAATAATTGTACAGAACTGAAAATAACTTTATCAAACTATCAAAATTATTATATAGCATACTCGAGCATAATAAGCAATGCAAAAAATTTTGACATTCTAACATTTAGTCTGATCGTACAATATCTAATTATTTTGATGATTTAACAAGGTTATTTTCAGATCTACATCAAATATTTAAATACTTTATCAAATTTTTGTATACATTCTTTTTGTACGCAAATAAGTAGTTTAACTTTCAGCACGAATTCTCGTCTTCGTTAATTTCTTCACGATTAAGAATAAAATCGACGACAAAAGGAGAACATTTATTAGAGCGAAATGCAAGCGATAGAGTATACGATGCATGACAAAAGTGTATGCGATCAGTTTTCTCTGTTCGACTGATATGGGGCGAAAGTTCTTATGTACACTTTGATTATTCGACTGCGGAGTGTCGAATTGTCGAATCGTGCAATCGTGAGCGGATTATCGATCTGCAAGAACCATTGAATTCTGTCTCGATATCGCCGGCTCTTGACGTTAATGCTGACGTGAATCCTTGATATTGATGTTAGGATGAAAATAGCTTCTTCAATGATCGCTATAATAGACCTTTAGTGTAAAGCCTTTGAAAAGCAGCCACCTTTACTTTTGGCAATTCTGTCTTTTAACGTAAAAATTATTTACGGAAGAACGAGTTTCAAAGCGGTAACTTTACGAAAATATGCAACGGAGACGGCTTTTTACTCCTCATAGCGGATAACTGATCTGTGATGAGGGATCTGTACCCAAAATGATAGTGCTCTACTTTAGCTGGTTTTAAATGAAGAGGTTCCGCTGATAAGATAACAACGACATAATCATTATATTAGCAGCGACAACTTTATCGCGTTTGTATAAGTTGTACTGCCACCGTCGTTTTACCATGTTGTACTCTCAGAATTGTTTTCTTATTTATACGCCAAGAACCGTTTGCCGGATTTGAGACACGGTTTTACTTGAGGAAAAGCTTGTCATCCGTCCCAGATATCATACAGGTAGAACGTCCAGGAAATATCGAGCTGTCTACGATATTCTAAATGTCAAGTTAAGTAAGACTTTCCTGGAAGTATTAAAAAAATATGATTCTTTTTTTTTTAAATCCGATTCCTGTAGCATATCTATATTACACAAACATATATAGTAAATCACGATCGTAAAGTATTGCCGTCGATTCTTGTCTTTCAAATTTTATAGTTAATGCATTTTAGGAAAAGAGAGAGGGAGAGACACAGTTTATGCTATTAAAAGTCGTGACATACTGGTCTTATCTTTGCGTTATATCGATTCTCCTGCATACATTTTTGTACTCTTCGCGATTGGCTGCCATATGTCACTCGACGTGATAAACGTGGCAACGAAGGCTTAAAAGGCAAACGGAACGCAGCCAGCGGTTCTCCATTTTCTTCTGTTATTTCACATCCAAGCGCTAATTGATTAGAAGTCTAAAGCCTTTCATATAAAGAACTCTGTATATATATATATAAATAAAAAGTGACGCGAAACTTTGTAATATTTTCCGGTAACAGCGCAATCTTAACAAAATACTCTGTAATCTATTGATTTTCGCGGAAATATAGTATATATTTGCGGGGATGAGAGACGAGCAATCGACAAGTCGATGTGTTCTGGCTGTCACGGACTGTCGATCGACAGATCAGGGGAATGACGTGAGAAGACCCGCACGATGAAGTTGCGGTATCTTCATTGCGCGCACCTGCCTTTTACGTATGGGTCACGCAGATGGAAATCGCACGTACGTGCACCCGCATCCTCAGACGCTGCGATTGAACTTAACGTATCGATCTTTGAATACAGTTCAAGGTACTTGATTTAGATAATCGATGTTTCTGTGTGTTAATTTAAGATTATTCAATTTTCCTGAAAGCATCTTGCTACCAATGTAATATCGGAGATAGCTTAAATAATGCCTGCGTAATATCGGAGATAAAATAAATGACACCGAAAGTACTTTACGTTTTTTTTCGTCATCGATCGTTTACCTTGATTGATACTTCGACGGCATCATTGCTATTAGATTCTTATCCACTATAGGTCGTGAGTATTTACGCTTGCATCGCGCGCGTAAACTTCGTTTACGATCCACCGTGAGAGAACTAACGAAGGTAATAAGTAATTAAGCAACGTGCAAAAATTCCATTCGCGCCGGCATGCCGACCACGGAAACCAGCGTTACTCAATTATTCGCTGGAAAACGGTAAAATCGATTTATCCCATCGCGTTTATCAGCGCGTTTTTATCGTTAATCAAACTGTCAAATGACCACACAAAATGCGTATTACTTTTCTTAAGATTTGTTCATTTAATCCCTAAATATAATTTTAAGTTTAATTTTGATTTTTATTGAAATCTCTCATACGCTCGGAATTTTTTGAAGATTTTTTTATGTTTTAACAAAGAGCGTAAAGGAGTTGTTAAAAATTTGAAAGATAAACATTCGTGTCCCGATTAGGGAGAAGCGCTTGATTTTATACCCAGGTTTTCCCCGTGCAGAAGAAACCAACGATAAGAGTAAACCACTAAAACACCCATGATAAGAAATGACGTAATCGTCCGACAGGACGCTCGTATTCGCGTAAAACCGGAATTTTGCGGCGGCAACAAGTGTTTATTAACGCCGGCAATAACACAATACCTCTGGTTACTCGGATAATTTACCTAGTGTTTATCGCGAAACAATAGACATTTGCGCGTTACATCGCAATGATAATGCCTACCTTCCGTACTTTTCTGTAAAAAGCCTGCACTTTTTCAGGAGAAAATCACGGCATCTCGAAATCTCATTTTGCAATCGTCCGCGATATCATTCCATATATTGCGTAATTAAGTCGGTGCACGTGAAAAATCGGTCTTGCTGAAATATCTGAAAAAATTTAGGTATATAGATACAGTCTGTAGTAATTTTGTTGGACTATCAAAATAATTATGTCAGACTCTCAAGCTGATCGTTAGAATGTCAAGTTCGCAGTATTGTTCACCGCACGCTTCAGCTTCTTATATAATTATTTTGATGATCCAACCAATTATTTTTAGTTCTATCTTTTCAGTTTAATTTTTTAGTTCCATTTTTTACTTCAACAAAACTGTTTGTTCTACGTCATCATAAATAACTTGCAAACAGCTTTTACTCGTGTATTATTTAGACTAGAAAGAATAAATTCTGAAAAAGTAACGTTCTTCTCTCTTAATTTAGATTTATTCGTACTTCATTCGTTCATACGACTGTTTAGCTCGTACAGTATATTGAAGATATACTTCTTATTAACGTATATAATATATATCATATTAGAATGCGCTCGACACCAAAGATACGCCGATCGCAAACTTTGTTCTGGCTTTACAAAACACATACGGGCGCGATCGATCGATGGCGAGATCCAGGTGCTCACCTTTGTCCCGTTATCGTTATCTTGCAGTCGTGACAACAAAGTGGATTCGTCAGTGCGACGTGCGAGCCAATACTTGGCGTACGACCCGGATATCATTAACAGCGAACGTCTTTGGCGTCGACGATCCGCATCGCTCCTCGTCGCGTTCGGCTTTGATTTTAATTGAAGTCACGCAGCAACGTGACCAAATTGATTCGATATCGAATAAGCAAACGGTTCTCTACAGTCATCAATTTATACATACAACGTATCTTCAACGGAAAATTAAGATCGATGTATCGATCTCGACAAATAACGGTAGATTCTCGGAAAAATCAAATTGATTCGGAGCATCTTAAGCTCTATTAAAACAATGATAAAACATTTTTATCTTTAATGTAGACATGATAAAACAGATAAAAGTTTACATTTTATTTTTTATGGAATTTTATCGTCTTGCTTTAAGACAAATGCGCTCGAGGGATTGATTGATGAATCACTTGTAACGTAATTTATTAAGGTCTTACGTGAGCAAAGGTTTAACTCATCGATTTTACGCTTTCATAATGAACACCAGACGTACCAGTAAACAGATAAAATAAGTCACTAACCACCAAGTTAATAAATCAATGTGGCATTATCAGAGAAGGAGGGGATTAATTTCATCGTGTTTTGTAAGAAAACTGCACGTTTTGCGGCGCCGGAATGCAAGAAAATCAAAGTTGCGAGCGAACGATATGTTAAATGAAGCAAAGCTAACGAATCTGAAGGATACTAGATACGGCGAAAATAAATTGCAGACTCCTTTCCTTTTGCGTATAAAAACTCTCGCTGATCTTGCACATTCCTCTCTATTTTCTACCCGGCAATGCGGACTTCCGATTAACGACTGCGAGGCACTGCCCGCGAGCTGTCGAATGCGAATTATCGAAGGTGATTTCCGTAAAAAGCGAGCGAGAGCAAGAAGGCTCGCCTCGACTAAGTCGTTAAACGGCTATTGCACAATCTCTCTGTCCAGGCGCCGACCTGTAGAATCTCGTTTTCTAGGACAATCGCCATTCTCGCGCGCGCGTTTGCGCATTACCGTGACAAGATCAAGAACGACTGCTCAGTATCGATAACATTTCAACGACAACGATAGCTCGTCGCATATTGTAAATGGGGGTGACCATCGCGGGAATATTATATGTACTTACAGTGTCCAGTACATTTTCATAATTTCTTTTAGATAATATCCTTATCCAAGCAGACAATTTTGCTTTTAAAAACGTTAAATGGGCTTTAATTTTAAATATTATTTAACCATAGAAATGTTTGGTAAAAACGGTATTTTAAGTTACAAAAAAAGTTTAATAGAAAAATTACATAGTTTGGAAAACGTATCAATTTTGAAATGTTTATTTTTAGTTATACGTTTATTGTACGATTTCTAACGCTTATTTACCGTATTTTGAACATAATTGTCAAATATTGTTTGGATAATCAATTAGCAAAAGGATTAATGACGTTAATAAAATTACGTTAAAGGTATATGTATCTTTTAAAAATTGAGATATATAATAGTTCCCGCAGACAATTTTCGAAATTACGTCACAACTCAGTGAGAAATAACAATAAAATCGATATTGAATTGATGTCGATTCGACGTCGATTCCATT
The DNA here is from genome assembly GCF_001594065.2 of Cyphomyrmex costatus. Taxonomy (NCBI): domain Eukaryota; kingdom Metazoa; phylum Arthropoda; class Insecta; order Hymenoptera; family Formicidae; genus Cyphomyrmex; species Cyphomyrmex costatus. The sequence goes on from NW_017280157.1 coordinate 147,351, forward strand.
GTCATTTTTCACTGGGAAGAGTATATCTCTTAAAAAACGGGTTTCTTGGCAATATTTTTCGAAACGTTAGAGAAGAACGTATTTTCGAAGGATACAAAGAGTTAAATCGAAGTCAGCTGATTGGAATCGTGGAGCGTTTCGTGTTTCGTCTGAGAAAAAGGACACGTTCCGCTCACGTTTGCATTACATATGGCGGTACCATCGGTGGTCCTACCTGTTTCCATCTGGGCACGATGGACCGACCATGCATAAATGCACGCACATATATATGCACGCATACAATTCTGTCTACGTGAGGTAGACTTTGTGTCTCTTTCTTTCTTTCGTCCCTACTTTCCTTACTTTCTTCCTTCTTCCCTACCTGCCGTCTTGATGCAGGGCTGAACTTGTCGATTAATACTTTAGCCAATAGTGTACGAACGGATTATTTCGCGAATAGCGTGCAGCGTAAGAAGAAAATGTTCGTGTGATGTCAAATAATTCGAAGTAATTTTTATTTCGAAATTAATCTTATTCTCTTCCCTTCTTTTTCTCTCATATAATTTATTCTTATATAAATATGTATGTATATCTTATGTAAAATTTATCATTTATTTTTATCGAATGATTTTTCACAAATTGCGCTTCTGTATTTAATTATAATAATTTAATTTTTTTGTAAACATAAAAAAATAACAGTATATTTTTGTATCTTAACGATTTTGTTTACATTAACGATAGTATTTATCATCTCGTTTACACAATTCGCATTAAAATGTAATTTTAAGTTTATAATATATAAGTAATAATTTAAGGTCAGTTATCTTATATGATTAACTTCTGTGTGTCTATCTCCCTTTTTCTTTTTATAATTGAATTCTTATACATCTTATATTAAAATTTATCACATAGAATTTGATCGTGTAGAAATTCGAAGAACGACCAGAGGATACACAGCTTTCTAGTCTACAAGAAAAGATTACTTCTCAATAATGAAAAGACGAATAAGTCTTTTCGTTTCCATCAGAATAACAATTATAGCCAGTTGTATATCGTAAAGAAATTGAGCTCCAATCTTTGAAAATCCGTTCCTGGATGGCAACGTTCTCCCTTCCACACGGTTCGCTGGCGGCTCAGCAGCGAACCGAGTATTCACCAACCAGTCGGAGTCAGTCCGTGGCCTAAGCTCGTGTCGTTGGTATTTCTCGACACTTCGTCAAGTCTTTCTTTCCCTCCTTCTCTCTCGCTTCTTCGAATATTTTATTCCCGGCATTAAAGAGCGTCGTCGGCGCGAGTGTCTTCAATTTCTCCAATTTCTTCTTTTCCATCTATGTGTATATGTGTGTATATATATGTGTGTATTATTTATCCAGGATGAGAGAAACGTATGTGCAAACTCGTAACATCTCGATATGCTAGTCGGGACCATCGAGACACATCGAATCTCGAGAAGACCGCGGGAACGCGCGGAATGCTGCGTGAAACGCGCGACCAAGTAGAATTCGGCCGCGCCGTTGCGGTGTGCGTCATCAGGAGCGACGTAAAATCCCCCACGCGTTCGTACAGATGCATCAGGATCGCTCTGAGATAGTGCGGAGACCAGCGAGGAAGAATTCGCGAAGGTAAAAGCTCGATGGTAACCGACTTTGCGAAGGCTAACGTCCCGAGTGAACGGCAAGAAAGAAACGGCCAGGATCGAAGTATCTCCAAGACGAGTGGTTCACAGACTTGGATCTCGATCTAAGGCTTACCTGTGGAGCTTATTCTCGTGTTATCCCGAATTCATACACTGGAAAAAGAGTCTGGTTGCATTATTTGGAACTCTGGTTGAAAATGGACAGATCAGAATTTTCTGGTTACTATTACTTTAATTGAGATGATCAGAATCTTCTGATTTGTTCATTTTGAACCACAATAATTTTTTAAATTATTTTGTTGGACCCATCAAAATAATTATGTATAGGGCGCTCAAACTAGTTGTTAACAAGATTAAAAGTTTTTGCAGCATTGCTCATCAAGCTTGAGTTTCCCACATAATTATTTTAATGATCCAACAAAATTACTCTTAGATATAGAGAAAAAGTTGTACAGTGGGTCTGGTTGAAAATGGACGAAGCAAAAGATTTTGATTATATCAATCAAAATTCCGGTTATCTCAATTAGAGAAGCTTCAAAAATTCTAATTTGATCTTCAACCAGAATTCTAATTAATCCAATAAGACATTTTTCTCAGTGCGGCTAAATTTTTAGATACTTCAAGCAAAATCGTTTTTTTCATGCGTGTTGACGTGCTTGCTGCAAAAACGTTGATTGCACGGTTTCTTGTGGATTTAAAACAAGTTGGAAAGGACTCTTATTGTTAGTTCGCCAGAAGAAATTATCCAGAGACAAGAATTCCTCACAAGGAATCCTCCGTTCGAAATACGTCGTGATTACTTCGTTCGACGCCGTTGACGGGAACTCGCTCGTCGGCCGACACCTGGCCGTCTTTGTACATTCAGCACGCACGCACGCACGCATGCACGTCAACGCGAGCGGGAGGGAACGCATATGGTGCCGGTTGTTCCGCGAGCAAAACAATACGAGTATGTTCTGTCGTCTGCAGCTGTTGCAGCGGTGCAACAAATGCAGTTGGCGGTATGTAACGTGTCGGAGAAAGTGCATTCTCCTCCATTCATCGGCCAGCAGAACCCGCCGTGACACCAAAGTGTGACGTCATCGGCGACCTGCTCTCGTCGTGGTCATCGGGGATGCGATATCTCGCGATAAACATCAAAATTCTACTTACCGCGAGTCCCTTAGAGCGGGAGCACGGAGTCTTACATAATTCATAATGCATAATGCATAAGAAAATTAACCAATCAAAGTTCCTTTACTTCCTTCCTTTCCGTAAAAGGCTCTGATTGGTTGATTTTCTTATGCCTCTTGTACGTTATGCAAGAATCTACGCTCTCATAAGCTTTCTACAATAACCTATTACCTATAAGCTTTAAGTTTCAAGCCGCAAGAAATTAATCACTCATACGTCGATTATTTTTCTCACATTTGATTGTGATTGATCGATTTCTTACGTCTTTGAAACTTACTTGAAACTTAGACTTATCATTTATCCTTGTAAAAATTTAATACTACTATAGTATACTAGCCGATTAATCACTTATTTTACGAGTATTAAAAGTATTATTTATAGTATACTGAAAATGAGTGATTAATTGGCCAGTATTAGTATTAAACTTCTACAAGGGTAGAAAGCCTCCTAACGTTCAAATCACACCCGCACGTGCTCTCGCGGGGTATTATCAATCTGGACCGCGGGGGCTCGACTCGGCTCTACTTCGCACGGCGACTCCAGGTCACTTCAGGATCGATCGGTGGCCGAGATCGAGACGGCGATCTCACCTTGATCGCAGCGAATACAAAGGCGGATAACTGTACCCCCGATCTGTCTCGGGCCGACTCGCTTGACCTCCAATCGTGCACCTCCAACTGTGGACCGAAAAACCGTTGGCCGGCGAACGGAGAAAGTCACGCAGCACACTTTTCGGTGCGCGCGTATTCCGACAGCGTGAGTTCGGCTTTGTGAACTCGCGTGAACTTGTAAATAATTGTGGGCGCGACGAGGACGAGCCGGAGAGACCAAGGATGCCTATCGCTGTTGCATGACTTTGAAAGACGAAAAGACGGCTCGTTTCGTGTTGGGCTACACTTGTCTTCCTGCCGGAGACGTGTTAGGTACATCCGCGACGCTTTCTCGCGCTAGCGTGACTTTTCACAGTCATTATTGCAGCCGACACATTATTTCCGTGATGTTGTGGAGGATTATTGACCGACGACGACAATTCTCTGCAAGGATACAAGCAATTTTATAAATAGATCCTGAGATTAGACTTTCGACTGTGAAAAAGTGAAGAGTTTACGATTTATAAAATGAATAAAGCAAACTGGAAACTTTTTCAAAGAATTCACGTACAACTACAATGTATAAAACTGTATTACGTTAACTTTGAATGAGAAAAACAAGTTAATTTCATTAGAAACGTTAAATTTTTTAACCGTTTAACGTGTTTAAAGTATGGAAATCTTATTATAAATAAGATAAAATTTACTTCAGAAACCAAAATATTTCAGAGATCAAAACATTTAATGTTTAAAATAAAATCAATTATAATAAGTAATCTCTTTTTTATTACAAATTATAATAAGAAATTTCATAAGTTTATGTTCTTTCGAAATATTTAGAAAATAATATTATTTCACACACACATATGTTGACAATACAGTCTGGCAATAGCTATTAAATACAGTGAAATAATTTCAGTTAATGTTTGATTAAAATATAACTAAAAGTAATTTTACTTTTTTAAATATTTAGAAATTATTTATTTTTATTTAATATTAGAGAGTTGCCAAAGAGTCTGGTTGCATTATAATTCTGATTGAAAAAATGGACAAACAGAAATCAGAGTTTTCTGGTGTGAGCCTCAGAATCTACTATAATTATAATTGAGATAACCAGATCGATATAATCAAATTGATTTTCTGATTTCTTGATTTTCGACCATTAACTTTTTTTAGTACAAATTGAATTTGTCAATTAATATTTAATATAGCTATTATCAGATCTTTTAAATGTACGTAACAAAGTATGTTGTTCCAATTTGCTCGAAATTTATATCGTTTTTAATGATAGCCCGAATAAATGGCATTTCCATAAAAAATAAATTAATTACCCTCCTCTATCCCATTTGTTTCACTTTTAATACGCGCGCGCGTTTAAAGTAAGATCGTCTCGCGAGATTCTTCTAGTAACTAGTTCGTCTCTCTCTCAAATCTAGAAGCGTATAATTTATGGGCAGCGCCAACGTCTGAGAAACCTCCGTCCCGATGACTCGGTAACCTTGTAATCGGCTGGTTCGTGCGAGCTTCTTAAAGGAATTTCACGGAAGGATCCTCCGCACGGTCCCTTCCGTTAGCGTTCTCTCCGGCGAGTGCAGGTATATTTCAGGTTCACGTACGATTATTTCGCCTCTTTGCGTCACGCGAAGAATACAGGACTCGATATGCACGAAGAATAATCGATCCTAAAAATGTTCAGAACCATAAAAATGCACTTGCTGAAATTGACATATTCGGAGAAAAATCTCGATAAAATGCAAATCTTGTACAAAGGAAAGAAACTGTTGTGAAAAGATCGCTGAAACGAAAAGTGGCAATAGAAGGAAGCTGCGAGGACCAGCTAAATATTTAAATGGATCGCGTCAAGGACCCCACACGACGCAATTTAGTCGCGTCTAAAAAATGCGTTCTCTCGACTCGTTAATTGGCGGAGACACGGTCTCGTTCTCTGGCGCGATTAGCATCTCGCGTTTTAATTAGCTGCGGCCACGGCTTATCTGTTTAAGAGACGCTGAACACCGGCGAGTTATTTGCCGAGGGACGCTTCGTTACTTCCCAGTCAATGTACATCGTATTCGTAACGCCCGTAAAGCGGGAAAGGCGGGCGGGAGATAGTGCATTCAAGGAATAAACCACGCGTAATTGCGGCTTGCACTTTAGCCTGCATCGCCGTTAGATCGCTCGTCCGCTCGAGAACGGCGTTAAATTGACTAGCGGAAAGTGCCGCTTCGCGGTTTCCTTTTCTGGCAAGGCGAGTTTGCCGTATGCGGAAACGGAAATCTGTGACCATAAATCCTCGGGGATTTTCTCTCGACAATTGAAATCGAAGAGTGACAGCGACGTCAAATCTAAATAAATTGAACAAACATACACTGTAAAAACATTTCATGTAAAATTACAATAATTATATAACAGATAATTTTGAGACCCACTATAAATAAAGATGTGTATTTACACATGAAAAGAAAGTCACAGCTTACATATATCATTATTTTTCTTTAACAATTAAATAATTTTTATTAGTAATTTAATAAGTTGCGAGAGGAAATGGGGTATGTTAAGTTAGCACCCCAACTATAGTACTCAGGAGTTCTGATTATAGTTCCCACTTCCTTTTGACGAGACCGAGAGTTCCTAATAGTTAATAACAAGAGTTCCGCTCAATAAACATTCTTTTTACATTTTTTAAAAATGAGGTGCTAACTTTTTATCGAATTTCGAGGTGGAATAGTTCTGAGCGGCTTAATAGCTTCAATTTGCGATTGCCTAGAGTTCTTGACATGTAAAAAAAATTTTCGAATAATAAAAAAAAATTAAAAATTTTTGAAAAATTAATTTTTAGATACAATAGTTCTGATGATAATTCCTGCTTCTTTTTGACGATACGAAGAGTTCTCTATGATTTTTAATGACATATGCGCTTAATAACCATTTTTTAATAATTTTTTAAAAATGGGGTGCTAACTTTTTAACAAAATTCAAGGTCGCATAGTTCTGATCAGCTTAACACAACTATTTTGTGAATACCTAGAGTTCTTGATACATAAAAAACATTTTTGAAATATAATAAAGTTTAAAAAAAAATAGTAGAAATCTTTGAAAATTTTTTTGAGAGTACTGAGTAGTTCTGAGTAGCGTTTCTTATAGTACTCGACGAGTTCTATCGAAAACTGTAAGGTGAAAAAGCGATTGGACCAACGGTTTGCAAGATACAGCGACATTTGTCGGAAGATCAACAATTTTTAGAGTATATCTCGGAAACCGTTGGTCCAATCGCTTTGAGCCCTGATACGAAAAGTATCAGGGCTCAAAGCGATTGGACCAACGGTTTCCGAGATATACTCTAAAAATTGTTGATCTTCCGACAAATGTCGCTCTATCTTGCAAACCGTTGGTCCAATCGCTTTTTCACCTTACAGTTTTCGATAGAACTCGTCGAGTACTATAAGAAACGCTACTCAGAACTACTCGGTACTCTCAAAAAAATTTTCAAAGATTTTTACTACTTTTTTTAAATTTTATTATTCTTCAAAAATATTTTTTATGTATCAAGAACTCTAGGTATTCACAAAATACTTCTATTAAGCTGATCAGAACTATGCGACCTTGAATTTCGTTAAAAAGTTAGCATCACATTTTTAAAAAATTATTAAAAAATGATTATTAAGAGCATATGTCATTAAAAATCATAAAGAACTCTTCGTATCGTCAAGAAGAAGCAGAAATTATCATCAGAACTATTGTATCTAAAAATTAATTTTTCAAAAATTTTTAATTTTTTTTACATATCAGGAACTCTAGGCAATCGCAAATTGAAACTATTAAGCCGCTCAGAACTATTCCACCTCGAAATTCGATAAAAAGTTAGCACCCCATTTTTAAAAAATGTAAAAAAAATGTTTATTGAGCGGAACTCTTGTTATTAACTACAGGGAACTCTCTTCGTTTCGTCAAAAAGAAGTGGGAACTCTAATCAGAACTCCTGAGTACTATAGTTGGGGTGCTAATTTAACATATACCCGAGGAAATGTACAATTAAACTTACGTTTATAAAAATATTTATGTAATAATTCGCAAACGAATTACGTATATTTTTCTTAAGCTATGTATCGATATGTATATCGAAACATGATACATGTGATATTATCATTAGATATAATTACATAAACTTGTATATCTACATATAAAAACTATGTAATGTATTATTGTGTGTGTGTGTTATTATAATTTTCAATTTTATTCTAATTGCAAGATAGATTTACACAATTCGAGAAATAAAGATACTCACTTTCGTAAAAACCATTTTTATATACATATTTCTTGAAATTGTAATTTTTACACACATATTATTTATGTAATTTTACATATTGTTGTTACTACGTAGATTTTCGAGCCTCTGCTCTTGCTCTGCAAATCTGAAATCCGATATTGCAAATTAATTCAAAGACGTAAAATAAATTAATTTTTTAAAAAATAAAAATTTACAATTTTTGAAAATAAATTAGATATACATATGTAAAGATCTCAATGATTTGCATTTTCGAGTTCTAATTCATCTCTCTGCCCTTCGATTAAATCATTCAAATCGTGCGAGGCTTATAAAAGAATCTCATTAACTAACGCTATGGTAATAATGGAACGCACCGCACGTCATCGTATATGACCCAAAATGCAAATGCTCCGCTTATCCTTGGTCAGTCAATGCGTCAAGTTGAAAATTGTTTACCTAACAATGGATCGCCGTCGCCGTTCTATCGTACGGGCCGTGACTTACCGGTTCTTCGGTGGCCGGGTCAGGTCCTTCCGGTCCTGGAGCCGGTCCGGTCTCGAACCCCCCTGCATCTAGACGAGCGAACGCGGACATCTCTTTTTCTCGAGTCAGTTCAGCTCGAGACTCTTCTTCTTTCACGCGCGAAGTAAGGCCGGGAGACCGGCCGGCATTGTTCCTCGATTTTGTTCAGACGTCGGTGGTATTCATTCTTCGATCTGTACGTCGAACTCGCATGCACGATGAATATCTATCTCGTCACGATTCACATTGTGCGCAATGCGAGTCATTTATTCCGAGAGAATGTAGGAATTTAGATGATAGGAAGAATCTATAAAGAGACTCTTTTAAGAGAATCTGTTATTCTACATATAATATTAATCGGATAAAAGTTTAATTCCTTAATATTTAATCTATGTCTGTAAAATGTAAGTGTTTCCATTCGTAATCTAATATTTTCACGAAAAAAAAGATCGATTTCTAGTTGATCGGATTGTTAAGATTCGATCTCGTAACAATAATCTTTAACATGCAAAAACATATTTCTCAGGTACCTGTGAAATATTATATTGAGAACTGGAGATTTATTTGTTGGAACTGTTTTCCAGATGGAAACCGAAGTCCGGACGCTCAAGCAGGAACTGGCGCGAACTCAGGACGCCCTGAAAACCGCCACGAAAAAATGCCGGGAGCTGGTAAAGGAGCTGGACCACCGTAGCGCCGGTCATGAATCTGAGAAGATTCTGCGAGATCAGCAGCTCTCGAGGATACTGCGGGCACTGCTGTTCCTGGAGGCACGCCTTAAGCAGGAGCAAAAGTCTATCAGGCAGATGCTCTGCGAAAAGGACAATGTTATCAGGAATCAGCAATTGGAGATCGCGATGCTCAGGCGGTATACAAAAAACTATATAAAGAGCAAGCGCGATCGAACGACGCCGGCTGTCGATGTCGAGGTCAACACTAATATCGACAAGAATCTGCAGAAGGACTTTGGCAATTTACACGTAATTTGACAAAAAATCATGTAATAATTAAAACACATAGGTCTATCTACGATTAAAAGATTCACGGAAAAAACGATTTTGCTTAAGTATCTAAACATTTAATTATACATATATAAATCTAAAAATAATTTAGTTGTATTATCAAAATAATTATATAAAGATCTCAAGCATGTGTGAAAGCAATGTTGCAAAAAAAATTTTGACTTTCTAGCAACCAGCTTGAGCGCCTTACATAATTATTTTGATGGTACAACAAAATTATTTTCTGATCTAGTTAAATTTTTAGATATTTCAATAAATTTACTTTCCGTGTTTTAATTTATTTTAAAAAAGCAAAGATAATATAAAAGTAATAGAATTCTATACTTTTCACGTTCTGTATTTTCTAAATTTAAATTTATTCGATTAATCTCTTTCAGAGAGAAACGCTGCAGGAGAGCGGTATTGGCAAAGAGATCGCAAGTCTCAAGTGTGAGATAATTACGCGGCTGAACCCGGCATCGTCTAGTATTCTGGACGAATTGGACCGGAACAGCGTTAGGAAAACACACAGTTTCGCTGGTAGCGATATCTCAAAGGCCAGTCTGACCAGCAGCGAGAACACGGACGCATCCATCGTCACGACGACCACGGAGGGCAGCCCTTCGTTGCTTAGCACGGAAGGCTTTTGCGAGGGTGAGAGTACGGATGACGTGTCACCTGGTTCAACCTTGAACAAATGCTCGAGTAGGTGCACGCCGACAACAGTGACTGACAGCGAAAACGAGACGACGATGATCGTAGATGAAGACGTAGAGGCGAACCTAATAGAAAAGGGTCGAACGACGATTGTGTCGACAAAGAGAAGGATAAAGAGTCAGAAGATGTCGTCCAAGAGTCCCAACGTGATTGAAATGGTGGGTATCGCGAGAACGGAGAGCAAAGACGACGGGATGGACTGTAACTTTGTCTCAGAGGATGAGGAGCAGACTAATACACTGATAAGCAATCAAGAAAGAAACACAGAAGAACCAATTTATATTAACGCCTGCAGCGAGGTGAACGAGAGAAATCTTCAGCGGACGGAGCAATTGAGGACAAAAGACGATTTTAGCAATAATAACAATATGTACGTTACAAATAATTCTTTCCTCTATCCAAATTTTCGTTAGATATTTAATTTTATTTTTGGTCTTTCATTACATTTTCCTTTATTTTTTAAAGACGGCCCTTTCGATTTCTTTTTCGCAGCGAGTCGAAGATGAAAACGCCTGAATTGACGGTGGAGGACACCAGTGGAAATTGGTATAGTGATCCGGATGAAGATCGACTAAACGACGATGTATTCAGACACAGCACCTACCGGCCAAATAGTAATCATAATTCCGTGTTGGAGTGCGTGAATCAGATCTTGCTGCAGGATATGGAAGAGGAGGAGAATTTAGTGCTCTCAGTGCCGCGCAGGTTTAAACATCGTGGCAGAATCGTACGTTTTCAGCCAGCCAGGTTGTCCGATATCGAATCGGTGGGCTCCGAGATAGAAAGGAAAAACTCCGAGGAATCCGTCACGGATAACAAAGATTCATCGAGAGAAGAAGAGACCGCAGAGAACGATGCAAATGCATCCGAAGACGAGTTTGGTATGAGGATTGTCCAAAAGGATCCGGACGACGATGGTTCCAAGGAGTCTAAGGCTATCCCACTAGTCATCATCGAACCCAAAGTCGATATCGAAGAATCAAGAAAGATTCCATCAAAATCCCAACAGGGTAGTCCTCCTTTAAAAATGGAGAGAATCGAGGAGAAGACCTGCTTGCAGATGTCTGCAAGAGGATTAACTATCGCCAAGAATTTAGATTACGAAGATATAGAATCGTTACCGGAGATAACGACGTCGCCAACGCCTCCTAGAACGCCACCAGCGTTGCCGCCGAAGCCACAGTTTCGCAACAACACATTAATACTGAAGAAAATTCCTAGTCCATCGTTCCTGATTGATGAAAAAAGGCAGCAAGATCCGGGAGGCGCGGATCCTACAAAAAAAAGCATTCTAGGACTGATATCCTCTTCGTCGTCAAAGGCGGCAAGAAATTTAAATCTGGACGAGGTGAAAAGTTCGGCCAGGAGTTCGGCGAGAGAAACGAAAGGTCGCGAAGAAGGTGGATTCTGGAAGAATAGATTCAACCACGTGCGCTCTTCCTTCCAGGTAAGACAAAAGGAGGATCAAGGAAAAAACGCGGCCAGAGTGACGAACATCGTTCGGCATTTCGAAGAGTTCAAGATCGGCGATCCCGAGGAACAGACGAAGGATAGAAATCGTTCAAAAGACCGTCATATCGAACTTGAACATGTAAGATCTCTTATAAAAATGTATTAAATGTTTTTTGAAAAAATTATGTAATTTTGTAAAAAAAAAGGTTTTTCTTCCATTGCAGGAATTCGATATTCGACAGAACTTTGAGGAATTTAATTTAGACGAGTGCGATCTATCGGACGATCCCGATCGGCCTGAAGGAGACGGGTCTGAGAGACTTGGTCATGTGGGATTCAACAACGCTGGTCAGAATGAAAATAACATTGCCAAAGACAACAACAATGTTCCTGCTGTCGGCAACGGTATCGGTAATAGTAATGGCAACGGTGAAATTGGAAGCAGCGGATATGATCACTTCCTGGAGGCGACCGGCCTCAGCAACAAGTCAATCCTCACACCATCAAGATTGTTGAGCAATCACAAGAGCATGCTGAAGCCGAAGGACGTGAAGTACAAGAGCAGGATCAAGGCTACGGCGGTGCTGGAAAGGCACGGAATACAGACGACTGCAGCTGGCAATACAACACACGTCAGGCACTGGACTGGACCATTTGTCTGACGATTGGCCAATCTTCTGCCGGCCAAAAATATCTTTCGCTCCGCCGTGTCGGCCGATAACTCGCCGATAAAGGCAAACTACAAAAGATTTTGATCTTTTAATTCGCTAACAATTAATTAAATTTAAAAAAAATTATTAGTCGTATTCGTACATAGCGAATGACTCTCACTTTTAAAGTGCAAATGGAATTTTATACAGTATTGACTGAGAAACAGGGAATTGATGATGAACAGAAAAACAACCTTGTTTCTTTAGTTACGTTACGATGTTAAATGTGAGTAATTAACATATATACACATATAAATTACGTTATTTTTCATATGCTATAAGATACACGAGTCGTTAAATTTCGAAGTTGCACTTTCAGTGATTAATTTATTTTTAATCCCTTCTTGGAAAGATAGTTTATAAAATGTTGATGTAACTATTCCTGCTGTGAAATTATTTATTAGTCTTTATATGAGATACATATGTAAAAAAAAAATGTAACTTGTCTCGACTTTTGGTATATTTTAATTTATAAAAAACGTTATCGAAAGAACTCTATTATCTTTCACTACCTTAGCTTTAATGAATAATACGTGTCAGTAGTTCTCAACCATCAATCTTTTATTAAATTATCGTTTAACATACAAGTTTCTATCTTAAATTACATTCACGTATACGTGTGCAATCGAATGAATTTATGCAATGTGTGAATTCATAAATAGAACAGAGAATTCAAGTGGTAGAGTAAACGTTGTGTTTCGTCAATATTAAAATTAGGTTTCTTTTCAATACATTCTACACACAACCATATATACTTTCAAACAAAATTACAGATGATAAAATATATATAGAAAAAGATTTTGTAATAATACTTTATTGTAGGTAAAGAAAAGCAGCACTTTGAAAGAAAATTATATGTAATAAACATTCAAATCTCTAGATTAAAAAACTATCAAAAAAAGGGCAGAGGAACAACAAAATTAAATGACTTTTTATGGCATGCAATCTCACCACGCATTTGAATTATCGCGTTAGCTACTAAATGTGCAGCGAGAATGTGATGCTAGTCTCAACAGTATTATACGTTTGTTCAAGTGTTTAGAAGCGTAGAGATATGCGATATTACGATACGCAGAAAATCTCGCATTATGATACATTATGTGTACACATATTTTACATATATAAATCTCTACTCTCTATCAAAAAATAACGCAAGTCTATAAAAATATGACAACGTTATCACCAGTATCAAATTCTAAATATGGGGCGTGGAAGAAGAAATGCGTATAAAATCGATAACGTTTTTATCTTATTCCTTCTTAAACATTACACAATCCCCATTTTAAGCGTCATACAGGCTTCATTCTCTCGCGTGTTAGTACAAATCACTCGTTCAGGCACTCCATTTACGCTTGTTGGCTAGCATTATATTGGATACGAACGCGTACAAGTACGGCGGAAAAACGCTCAAAAACTCGAATTAGTTTTGGCAAGCTATTATCTTTCAAGTTTCTCTTTCCGCACGAAAGTCATAAAAGAACTGCAACAAAATGTCATATATCAGTTATTTGTCTTAATTACTAATTATTTTTAAAAATTGAAAAAAGAAATCCATGTACCTCTCTATCTAAGTCCTTCTGTGTCCATACTTTGATAATAGGAAGCTTGTCCTATCGAGGAAAAAAAGATATCATTAAGTTATAAAAACAAATGTCTTAGTTGCACTTTAATTTTTATACAAGTTATAAATTATTATACTCACACTGACAATGTTACGATTAGTAATAAGACGAGGATTAAGCGCGAACGGAACCCCATCGAGATCGGACGATCCCGGAAGTGTACCGTAAATGGGTGTGGATGTGACGGTCGATGTCGTGGATATAGGCGGTTGCGGCGCGGGCCGCGTTGGCCTGATCCTCGCGTTAGGACTCAAGACCTCATAATCTCGATTGCCGAGTTCGTCATCCTTGTTAGCGATGCTGCCGACATGCGGATAAATCCCATTAGCCGGTGGTTTTGGTGAAAACTTTGGTTTCGGGGGCCTCTCGGGAGCTGGCCTGTGAAAGATTCCATTCGACGGATTTGGAGAAGGACTTTGAAGTAAGCTGGGAAGTATCATAAAATATGTTATTTATAGCATACGATCGATACTCAGCTCGATGTGCTGAAACTTACTCTACATTAACGTACGACTGCAAATCCGAATTCGCATTTGTGATATCAACGGTCTTGTAGCACACATGAACACCATTTATAGTACTGAAAGAAAAAATATAAGATATAACATATATCACGATAAAAATATTGCATTAACTTTTTATATTCCACGTATATTTCCGACAAATTCCGTATTTATTTATGTATATTTTTTATATTTGTAAATTACGACAATTTGTTATTGCGTTTACTTTCTATTAAATTATTATAAAACTACAGATACCAGATTCATAATGCCAACTTAAAGCCGATCTAATTAAAAAAGAGTTGATATACCCAGCAGCGGAAAATCCGACAGGAGCCAGTTTAGAGTAAACCTTGTGGTTTGGAGTTGTCCTGCTGCATATTATTATATCCGTGACTGCTTTCGTGCACAGGTCCTTATTCCTAATTTTGTAGCACACCTGTTTTTTTCGCCACGCCTTCTGCCCTGCAACGTTTATCGCGATTCATTTATGAAGATTTGCACATTTTTTTATCCACAGACGGCAGGCATTGCTGTCAAACAGAAAGGCTTACTCGTATCCACGGTGTAGGAGATCATGCTGTATCCTTCCGGCGGAGTGTCTCGTTCGTTAATCACCATAATATCCTCGACCACGCAGTTGGGTTGACCCTCAGTCTTCGAGAAGCAGATATATCTACCCTTCTTCTTGATGAACAGTCCGCTCTCCCTCCATAGATCGGCGTCGGTGTCCTGATCGTAAGTTCTCGATACCTTAACGAGATATGTATCAATTATCTCTGACCACCGCGACGAGAACAATAAAGTGAATTAATGCACATACCACTATAAAGTTGGGTGGACACTTGTCTAAATCTTCTACAACACTAATGGCAGTTATTGGTCTGTCATCTGGTAGTACGGCTGATACCTGAACCAACATCTTACAGGTGGTTGTCTTGAACATTTCTGTGTTTTCGGATACCTAATTAATTCATTCCCCAATTAGATGAATCTTTCGCAATGTGTCCAAGAATCGAATGAATACATTTGTAAGAGTATTAAATATGGAAAAAAAGGATTTTACTAAAATATCTAAAAATTTAATTAGATACACAAACCCGAAAAGAATTTTATTGAACCATAAAAATAATAATTATAAAGTTGAATTATAATTAAGGAAACTTAAATCGATTGCTACAGAACGTCTTATAAACTTTTTGTAGTACTATCGTTGTGTTTGAACCTGCTATATAATTAATTTGATGGTTCAATAAATTTATTTTCAGATCTATACCAAGCTAAATTTCTAAGATAGATACTTCAATAAAACCATTCCAGTTTGCACTAAATATATTACAATTACCATAAATTAAGCAAATATTAAGTATGTAACATTGCAAATACGTTTGCTTATTATTGGACATTAAACATTGAACTTTGTCTGTGCAAATATTTCACGAATAAGTTGCATAAAAGAAACAGGAGGATTATGTTATTATCAATCATTATCATTAAAATGATCATTATCTGGCGGTTATCGAAACTGTTTATCAGTGCGAGATTAGATATAACTAAAGCTTATCGTCGCAATCATAGAAATAACGAAACGATTGAAAGTCGGAAAACCGCGAGAGCGGTCGCGATGTAACTTCAATAGATCATAAAAATACTGATCGTTCCAAAAATACCAACGATGTGACCGACATTCTCCGCTCCACGAGTTTTCCGAGGCGCGAAGCGATCGACTATGAAACTCTCGTTTAATCCGACGGGACGTAGCGACCCGATCGAATCCCTCAGTGTGATGCACTTAAGATCCTCGACTCGATATACGATACGTGTATTCGGTGGGATATAACGAACTTCGAAAACAAATTATCGATTAATATTTTTATTTTAAAACAGATTTTTTTAGTTAACATAGTTAATATAAAAAATATAGAGCAGTTATAAAAAATAAAAAGGCCAGTAAGTACAAATCTATTTAGCCAGATCGTACATTCAGTGATCGCCTCAAACATGCTTAAACTTATATGGAAAGAATGATTTTGCTAAAGTATCTAAAAGTTTAGCTAGATCTAAAAATGACTTTTTGGACCATCTCGATCAAAATAATTATAATAAACTGAAACATGAATAGTGCTGTAAAAGTTTTGACACTCTAACGATCAATTTAAGCATTCCATATAATTATTTTCATAGTATATCCAAACTAACTTTTTGGTTTTGTTGAAGTACTAATCTAAAAATTTAGATGAATACAAATACGAAAGAAGTTTTATTGGGCTATCAAATAATTATACAGTAAACTGAAGCATGATAAGCAGTGTGCTCCAATCAATTTGAATCTCCTATATAATTATTTTAATAAAATAGAATTAAAATGATTTGCCTGAAGATTTAGAATTTTAGATACATATAGATTTGAAAATAATTTTGTTGGACCATTATACTAATTATGTAGTAAACTCAAGCACGATGAGTAATGCTGCAAAAAGTTTTGACGTTCTAGTAATCAATTTATGTCTGCTATATAATTATTGTGATAATCCAACAAAATCAACGACCTTGCTGAAGTATCTAAAAATCTAGATAGATAGAGATCTGAAAATAATTTTGTTGGACTATCAAACCAATTATGTAGGACGTTTAAACTGATTGTTAAAACATCAAAAATTTTGCAATATCGATCATCAGGTTTGAGTGTCCTACATAATTATTTTGATGATACAACAAAATTATTTTCAACTTTATATCTAAAATTTTAAACATCCCTCAGCAAAATCCTATATATGAAATGCACAGGAGGGTGATATGTAAAGACATTGCCCTAATTTTGAAGCAGATTCACGATAATCCATCAACGGAGCCATCTCTCTAACGGTCTCCATGTTATCGCGTTAATTACTCCAATAATAATTCAAGCATTATACATTAGCGAGCTTATCGCAATGTCCGATTGCATCAAAGAGCCTTATTTATTCAGCCTGCCTCGAAATCCTTTAATTATCCGTTAATTAGCGGATCGGAGCAGCTTATTCTAGAATAACGAGAAATACGGACTGACAGACAGCGGGCGGGGTTGAACAACCGAGGAGGAAGGCAAAACAGAGGAAAGAAGGAACGTAAAGTGGGACAGCGACGTGTGCGTTCGTGGAGGAATGTACCGCTGTATTAGTAATCGCGAACATCAACGAATGGTCTGTGACTAAGTCTCACCGTTCTCTTTCGCATCGTCGAAAAGCATTTCATCATAGAGGGAAAATCCAAACTCGGAGGCTGTCGTCGCGCGATTTTCGACCGTCGCTCGGCGCTCAGCTGACTCGACTTGTATACACCCCGCTGTGGTGTCAACTGACTTACTTTTGTGAGCTATGAATTATAAAAGACGGTGATTTTTCAATGACGCAGAAATCATCGGAAAACACGCATAATAAAAACTCGCTCCGTCAGGAACGTGGAGGTCAGTTATGCTTTCGCAACGAAAAGAAGGAAAGAAAAAAAAAAAAAAGAGACAAAAGGACGGACAGGATGATGACAATCGGAAAATCCGCACAGTTCATTCCTCAACCGTTTACAATTATTTATAGGCACCAGGCTGTTGTTCGCAACAAAGAATTTCGTCGTCGATGAGACCGCCGCTGCGTTCAGCGCTAAATTGAGTAGAGATATATGTGTGTTTACGCAGTCTCTTCACGGTTCCTGTTGTTAAAGAGACAGAGTTTAAAGATCGGAATGTGTCAAGCATCTCGGTGCGATAACGATAGGAGATACCAGATGATACCGTGCTGTGTGGCAGAAGATAAATAATAGACACTGGAGTGCGACGCGACGGGACCCAGTGAGGAACCGGCGTCGTCGTTCAAGGACGTGCTCGAGAAAGGGAGGTTGAATAGGAAGACGAACGGATGGACGGACGCAACTTGCGTGGAGATGCCTCTCTTAATTCCCCCCTTTCGCGAATTATATTGGACGTGTCATCGGCCGCGGGAGGCGACGTCGCCTTCTCTCGAGGCGCTCGATAGGGACTGACCTTTTCGCGACGCCGCGCTGCGACGTTTATCCGTTTCCTCTCCGCTGTGTCTTCGTCTTCTTCACACGAGTGTGCACTTTGTGCTGACACAGCGACACAACGCGACAGCGCGGCTTCTGTCACATTCTGTCTGTCACCGGCGCAAAAGACGAGACGAGATGACGTCAATCGACGACAAACTATACTTCCCGTTGCCCGACGACGCGCCTTGCGAAACTGCCCGAAAACAATCCGAACATTGACGAGGCCACCGAACTTCAGACCACACTCAGTGCGCGTCATCTCGATGCGCATGCGTCCCACGTGACATTGTCATGAAATACGAAAGCAATCGATGGGGATGCAAGATGCAGGAAAGATTGCTTGGAAGGAATGGAAAGAACGTGAGGCTGGAGCAGTAATAATTACAGCCGAACGGAATAGTGAGACCAATCAGAATTCTGCATCATTACTCTGCTTTCCTTTCTGCGATTGTGATTAATCTCGCTGTTCCGTTCCGCAGTATATTTCTGCTCCATGGAACGCTGGACTAACAAAGAACATGATAGCCAATCTAATTGGTCGTTACTATTCTTTTGAATATTGCCACATAATGGTATTCAAGAAAGCGCGATGTCAGAATAATTTCAATCAAATTTAAATTGACTCAATCGACGATCATACTTAATCATAATTAGTTGTTAATTTTAAAATCAATTTTAATGTTTATTTATTTCAATTATGCTCATTTCCACCATGCAAATTAACTTTAATATATCGCTTGTTTCTACACTATTTTTATCACTGTTCTTATCGTTGTTATCTCACATTGTGTTTTGGACTTAAATACCGGGGCACTTTTTGCAAAACATAAAAGAATCAATCAATCAGAATTTTTTATTTTATGGAGAAAGAGAGAACTTTAATTGGTTCAATCTTCAACATTATTCGTTATATAAAACTCTGTGCTCCACACTTTATAATAAAGCCCATTCTACATTGGACATATCGTAACATCGTAGCGTCGTGAGACTTTAAATTGACACATTGGATTGGCTGTTGCGACAAATTTGTGACCTGCGACGCCTACGATACGACCAATGTGGAATGAGATTAACATAAAACTGTTGGACCAATAAGCATCCAGCATAAAGTGCCATATTGATTAACATAAGATGCTCATTGGTCCAGCGGTCTTATGTTATGTTTATGCACTGTTATGCATTTCATGTGCGATAGGCTTAAGAGCCAAGCCACAAGCTTTTGCATAAAGCATAACGTATAGTGCATAGGAGAATCAGCCGATCAAAGTTCTTTTCCGTGAAGTGAAAGGAAAGGAGGGATTTAGATTGGTTGTTTCTCATATGCACTATATAAAAATCAGTCGTATCAGAATGTCCGGCACATGTGCCTGGCTCCTGATTGGTCACAGTATGCGTTTGCCGCAGATCACAGCATACATGGAGTCTTTAGAATTAACTATGGGTGCATTCAGAATGACAATCGCAGAACCGCTTACTAAAGCGTTCAGTTGTCGTTCTGAATGCACCCATAATACAATAAATAACCGGCTTATACATAATGGCCCGTATTCAGAACGCGCTAACAACGATGTTAACGCGCTAACATGCTATAGTTTACGTCACGTATACTATAGAATTTCAGAGATAAAAGCGCGCTTTTATCGATAAAAGTGCGTTCTGAATACGGGCCTATGTGTATATATACATATATATATCTATGCTAGAGTCCCTATAATAAGGAGTCTGGCCAAGTCATTACTAATTCTATTGGTGTTGTTAAAATATAGCGGAACCAATAAGATGCCTCAAATAGCCTCAAGAACCAATAAGATGCCTCATGTCAGCATGCATGTTTTCTATTATATATCTCACTTACTTTTTACACAGGCTGTGATCTTTTATCAATATGTATTAAAAAATTAGTTATTTTATTTATTTATAATGATTATATACTGTTTACGATATATTTATAGTATCACATCAGTTGACTACACCTATATCTACGACGCCATGTTTTAGCAAACTAGAAAGATTGGCCAGATTGGCCTTATTATAGGGACTCTAATCTATGCATGTGTATCACCCAATTAACTATCTACATTTAAAGTTGAGCTATTCTTTGCTTTACTGCGCATGTACGAAAGCAGTCGTATCAGAATGTATCAGAAGTGTTCCGGCAGACGGCAGGGACCGTACAATTGACGTTTATATCAGCTGTTAACTGTCGCAAATATATTTTTGACATTTCTGACTGAATCGAAGCAGCTACTTCATTCACACTTATCACTGCGGAAGAGATACATCACTGCTTAGATGACGGACTGTAATAAACCTATTCCTTTTTATTACTCCACGAGCGGTAATACAGAGGAAGATGAGGTTAGTCTTTACTATAATGTGTATACTTTTCACCTTTTTAATTCTGTTATACGAGCGCTCATGCGCGCGTTATTTGTTTCTGATATAAATGTCTTTTTATATTATGAAAAAGAAATATATAATTAACATATAAATATATTATTTTATATTTTACAAGTATAATACAATTATGATTACAAAAAAAATTTCTATATATCGAACGTAAATTTAAACAATTCTTCTTTTTCACATTTTATCTTCTTGCTCGATTGTTTCCCCTTTGTCGAGTTATATTTCAACTGTCGTTACTCTGAAACAATCCACTAGTTAACTGATAACATTCTCACATAATAGCTGACTATAACGTTGATATTTTTACAATCCAACATTATACGTTAAGATCGTCTTAACAGATATGTCTTAAATAATTGCAAAACACTGTATGATTATTTCATTGTCTGTATGGAATCTTAAAACTGTCCTTGACAAAACGATTGAATATAAATCGAACTATTGAATGTCATGAATGTTTTCCATACAATACAAATTGTAAAAAATTTAAGTATCCATATGTGACGTGACAAAGTTATGCAAATATAATTTTTTTTTCTCCAGAAACGTACATATGTATATGGAAGTAAGAGGAAAATGTGGTGTTAAATCTTTTCTGAATTTGTTTTTATTTTTAATTATAAAAATCAATTATAAAAATTATAACTATTTTTAACTCTACTCTTTGTACTTTTTTTTATTTTTACTGCTTTATTTTTTACTTTTGTCATTAAATGTGAATCCTAAAAATGTATTAAATGACTTTATAAAATAGTTCTTTAATTTTATAAATTTCATTGAATGGTCTTTACTTTTATTTATTCTTTTTTTTTGTTATTTGACTTTAGTTTAATGTAACATTTTTAATAACATTTAAAAATGTTTCTTATAAAGAAGACCGCTATACATTTTTCAAAAACTTCTTTTCCTAAAAAAATGATCATGAAATTTTGTATGCGATAAATTTCAGTTTTAGTCAACTACGTAACATGCTCGCGTAGCATGGTCGCTTATAGGCATATTCCTGACTATTATATTTAGATTTTTATCTAAATATAATAAGTAATGTCTATATAAGATCCAATACAGGATGTAAGTATGTGAAATGCAATTTATTAAATTAGTATAATGTATATGTTTTTCGACCTTCGTTTTTAATCCTTTTGAATACAAAAAAAAACCATTAAATTTTATTTCGTAACATTATTTTGTTAAGTCACAATTGTGAAGATTGTGTCCTATCTTGTAAGAATATTAATATCAATTTGGCAAAATTGCTATAGAAAAAAAAATAAAAAAACTAACTAATTTTATTTAAAATTATTCTTGAACTGCTGATGAGTCCTTCTCTACCTCTTAGACTGTTTTCATGCGTTTTTGCTTCTTTTAAATAATTTGCTTCTTCACTGCGTTTCTTAACAATAACATAAGAAGTCGATAAAGCTGTAAATTGGATTATTTTAAATCTGAATTATTATAATATTTTATCATTGACGACATTACATTTTTTATATATATATATACATTATGGAATTTTACATTATTGACATTAGTTATTACACAATTTTTAACAAGATTGAATTTACTGTTATTGGATTAACTTTTACATGATGGACTACAATTTCAAGATGCGAATAATTTCCTAACATTACATTTATTTATTAGCGACACCGAAATTTTATAATTTATTTTTGTTGCATTGAAGATGAACCGATCGGAGTCGGAACGTCTGTATTAAATTTTAAATTTTATATTATACTTAATTTGAAAATTTTTCTTGCGTTCAGTATTTGACTCATTGCCCTTATTATTACTCCTATTATTTCTATATTATTGTTATTTACTATTTTTGTACTATTTTTTAGTTGAATTTAAATAAAATTTGGAAATGAAACTTCTTGCAGAAATTATTGGAACCAATCAGGTATATCCTTCAAGTTCCCGGAAAACAAATAAGAGCAAAATTAGCAAAGGCTTTTAATTACTGGCTAAAGATATCGGATGATAAAGTCCAAGAAATCGATGATATAATAAATATGCTCCATAATTCAAGCATTCTGTAAGTTTGAGTTTTGTTACACCAACATATATAATTATATAATATTTTGTTTTGCGTCTTTTTTTTATCACACATCTTTCTCATTAATTATAATGCTACTATTACTAAAGACAAATTTTTTACATTACAAATACATACAAACATATATACATACACATATGTAATAAATTGTATATATCAGGAATATCACGAATTCAGAAATGGCCACATCGGTTTCTAAATTTATTCTACAGGTACATTTTTTCTACTGAACAATGTAATGAAAAAATCATGTAAAGTTTAATACAAAATAATTTTTCACGAAAAAACGTTTCTGTTTATTAATTCCACACATCTGACTTTAAGGTCATAGTATAGCAGGTCATCGAATTTCTTTTGACAGTAGTAATAATATTGAATAATATTATGAAGTAAAAAATATGTAGTGTCATTTACAAAAATTAGGGTGATCTTGACTTTTTTCTTAAAAAATAATATTTTGAAAATTTTTAATATTGCAATTTGTAGCCAATTCAAAACTGACTAACTTTTATTCAAAATAAGCTTTGTCAGAACATTGAACGTGCCGGAAAAATCGTGATTACAGTTATGTAGGACACCCTGTATATAAATTCATACGTAAATACATAAACACTGAGATTCACTTTAACTGAAAATTGAATTACTTCTCTTAATTAATTGTTTTATTCCTGTCAGTCTAATTTTGAATTACAATTATTTATACAAGTTTCTTTAAAAAGAAAAACTATCTTTTTTGCACTAGTTATTTGTTATTGCGACAAATATTACTGAAGCCTCCGTCGAATCGGAAGGACGCCTTTGCCAAATTAGAGGAATTCAATTTTGGATCTGAGTTTGAATCTTGGTTTAGGTAATATTTTTCGCAAAAAATTATTTACAATTTTTAGGAAGCTTACATTAACACCAAATTTTATATTAATATTTTTCTAAGGTTCTTGTTAGCATCAATATTATTGAATTGCTTGTCAATTTAATACGTGATATTATTATTTTAGTTTTGATTATGTTCGATATTATATATTTTCGAAGTTTAAGATATTTAACACGCAGTTTGCAAAACTGGAACTATGTATATAAATTCATACTGGAATATTTAAGTATTAACATTAACCTTGTTCGAAAATATAATTGTTTCTTTTAATATCTTTACTTATTCTCGTCTGTCTAATTTAAAATCATTGTATTACACAATAGCTTTTATTTATTTTTGCAGGATTGATGATATTCAAGATAATTCAATTATGCGAAGGGGCATTCCTGTTGCACATTCAGTTTATGGAATTGCTAGCTCATTAAGTGCCGCAAATTATGTATTATTCATTGCTTTGGAAAGAGTTATTAATTTAAAACATCCAGCGGTAAGTGACTACATTAAAGAAATGTTTGTGATCTCTGTTGTCCTTGACGTTTTATGACATAATATTCTGATATGTAAAACAAATCATGATGAGAGATATACATCTCTCAGTGCTACTTACAAGAGTTTTCAATGTACATTAAATGCAAAGTTTAAAATTCATACAATAATATTACATAATTGTTTTATGTAAAGGGATATTTTTTTATAAATTAAATTGAAAGTACTGTTATTATTCTCTCATCTTCTCATACTGTTTTTTTTAAAACATTTTTCTTAATGTTAATAACGAATATTGATAAAAGCAGCTATTTTTATAAATAATATATTATGAATAATTTTAAAAATTAACGATGTAGACTATTAATTTTTAGAGACTCAAATATTACGTTAATATGTTAATAAATGCGAAACACACTCTGCACGGCCATGTTTGCTGTCACGTGCAGATTTTTTATCAACTTATATCTCTTTTTTTTTCTTTATTTGATTATATGGTTAATATTGATTACTAAATGTGTAAAAACAGAAATCAAAAATTGATACATATATAGATAGATATAACTTTGTATCAATGTAATTGCAAGAAACATGTAACACACGGTATTTTATACATTAAATATACAAATAAATTAGAAATTGAAAAATAATAGTATATATACTACTGATACATAATATTATTATCAGGCAACGCAAGTATATATGGAGCAATTATTAGAACTTCATAGAGGTCAGGGAATGGATATTTTTTGGAGAGATAATTTCATCTGTCCAACTGAGGAAGATTACAAAACTATGACAATAAGAAGTAACTACTAATATTTACAATCTCTAATTTATGTACATATAGAAAAAAGTTATTTATGTTAAAAAAAGATTTAAACATTATTTAATTTTGCAGAAACTGGTGGGCTTTTCAATTTAGCGGTAAGACTAATGAAACTATTTTCAACTTATGAAGAAGATTTTTCGTCACTAATAGCTACTTTGGGATTATATTTTCAAATACGTGATGATTATTGCAACTTATGCCTCAGTGAGGTAAGCGATAATATATTAGATTTAATGAAATAAATTTATATTATCTACGTTAATTCTTGTTACAGTACACTGAGAATAAAAGTTATTGTGAAGATTTAACCGAAGGAAAATTCAGTTTTCCGATTATTCATGCGCTTAGAAGCAATCCCGACGATAGGCAAATAATAAGTATCCTTTATAAAAAATGTTAATTTAATTTAGTAAAAAGTATATTTATTATACAAATTAACAAAATTTTTTACTAATTGTTCCACATGCTTTAGGTTTGAAATTTTTTATTATAATTAATTAAATTTATATGTTTCTTTAATAATGCTTAATAAAGATATTGTACGGCAACGAACAAAGGATATCGAAGTGAAACGTCATTGCATTAAATTATTAGAAAGATTTGGTTCCTTTGAATACACGAGAAATGTACTTGAAGAACTGGATTCGACTGCGAGAACTGAAATTGAACGATTAGGAGGCAACCCACTCCTGGTGAAGATCCTAGATGAGCTTAAGAATTGGGATACCCAAGATGCGCCTAAAGATCCTTTAACTGGAACATTTTAAACTTAAAATTATTTTTTTTAACGCCATAATGTAGCATTGCACTGGTTTTTAAATAATATATATTATACAAAATAGTTGTGCTAATGGTACAGGTGATAAAAGAATGCATATACTATGATATATAAATAAATTATGTAAAAAAAAAAATGATTTATGGAAAAGTGTACAAATAATATATAATAAAGTTTTTATTGCATATTTCGCTGATAAAAGTTAACATTTGTATAATTTTATTATACCCGTGCATAACAAATAGAAATATTAATAGATTTCTATAAAAGATATAGAGATACTTATAGAGATACTTATAGAGATACTTATAGAGAGTATAAAAGTTATTATTCATTAATAAATTAACATTCCATTTGGCTGTACGTCAAATTATGTAAAGTTAAACAATAATACGTATAAAAAGTATAATAAAAGAGCTGTGTGTACATGTATAGATTTACATAAATTTAGAAATATCATTTGTTTTATAAATATGTCTTTTTGTAATCAAATATTGCCTTTTTTTTAACAAAATTTATTTTTAATTTGTTTAAATTTTGTAGAAATTACATTAGCGACTTTGTTTTTTTTTCCACTATATTATACATCAGTGTCACCCCATGTTTATAAGTAACATTTTAAGTAATATCTCATAAATATTTTATAACTTCAGCTCTCAGAGCAGCTCTGAGAAGTCAGCATCCCTAAATGCGAATTTTGGTAAAATCATTATTGCATTCGTTTGTCCACTGTTTGTCCACGTTTGTCCACCCGTTATTTTCATTTGTCCACCCTCCAAAAAAAAGTTTTACAAAAAAAAAGATTGTAGTACCCCCAAGTGATTATTTTTCATTATTATGAAAAATGTAATAATAATAGGGTGGACAAACGAAAATAAGGGGTGGACACACGTGGACAAACAGTGGACAAACGAATGCAATAATGATTTTATCAAAATTCACATTTAGGGATGCTGACTTTTCAGAGCAGCTCTGAGAAGTCAGATCTTTATATTATTTATACATGTAATTCAGAGATTATAGTTCGTTTAATAAAATTTTGGTTACTAGGAGACAAAGGACGAGTTCAATACACCAATTTCTATACAAATGTGGTACAGATAATCCGCTGGCAATTTACCGTTTCAATGCTGACACCCGATACGTTACTTTTGACAATTTCATATAGACGCGGTACTGAAAATCTACCGGCAATGTACTGGTTTGGTACAATGGCTTGACATGTTCCTTTTGCCAATTTCTATACAAATATGGCACAGATAATCCGCTGGCAATGTACCGTTTCAATGCTGATACCCGATCAGTTACTTTTGACAATTTCAATATAGATGCGGTACTGAAAATCTACCAGCAATGTACTGGTTCGGTATTGTCGCTTGACATACTTCTTCTGTCAATTTCAGTACGAATATGATATCGATGATATATCGGCAATATACTGTTCCTGTACTGATATTTAAAGACATTTCTTTATTAATTTCTGTACAGATATCATACCGAAAATCTACTAATAATATACTAGCTCGGTATTATTATTCAATACCGGTTCACACGCTGGAAGAGTACTATAATGTTGTTTATTTAATACTGGCCCAATATAGAATTAGTACTGAAAAACGAAATCCGTTTTTCAGTACATAATCGGTACGTTGCCAGGAGTCAATGCTGGTTTATGGTATTCTGTTCCCACTTGTGTATATATGTAAACGCTACTTCATTTATTATATACGTTGAAGACGGTGTTTAACACTTCCTTTATACTTGTTGAATTTTCGATTTAGGCGCGTGTACATACACATATTTTGTACATATACAATATGTATGAATACAAAGAAAATATTTAGTTATTAAAAACAACAAAAATTATTCATCTATAAATCTGATTTGATCGTAAAAATTAATTTTTTTAAAAGTTATTTATGTCTTAGCGACAAGATAACCAGTATATGAAGGCATAGATTTAGATGAAAAGCACGTACCCATGCATAACGCATAATGTATAATGTATAAGGAAATAAACCAATCAAAGTCATTTATTTCTTTCCTTTCCATAAAATAAAAGATTTTGATTGATTGATTTTCTTATGCCTTATGCGTTATGCGCATAATACAAGAATCACTACTCCTCGCTTTAGCACACATTACTTATTTTATTGTTGTTAGTACATCAGAAAGGACACTCGTAAGAGCTACCGTAATTTATATTTCTGAATACTTTCTTCTTGTTGCACGACGTTATAGACCTAATTTCGGAGATCTTCATTAGTAACTTTCAAAACACTCTTACGCAATTATAGGAAAAGATTAGTGTCTGTACAAAAAAGTTGGATTCCACACATTTGGAACTTATTACAGTACAATTCTTTCGACGCATAAATAGGTATGTAAATATCTCTGTTCATAAGAATAATTAAATTGTAAAGTTAAATGTTTTTTTTTTCGGATTGATCCGCATCTTTGTGCGCTACGAATAATCTGAATTAAACTTTTGTACCTTTAATTTTGCTATTAAAACCTTGTCTTAATTTGTGATGGCTACTATGTGTCACAACTACTTCTATAAAATCTTAAATTCTCGAAATTTCTATGGAACAATTTCACAATTCTTATCGTATGTAGTCGTATGGTATGTGGTATTATATTTCCAATATAGTGTAATTAGAACCTTTATTATGCTTAGCTATGTCTTAACTTAATCTTTAATAGGAAATAGGATTGTACATATAACACGTATCTGCAGATCAATCTTATTTCTAAATTGTATAGAAAAAACAATGTTCTCAATTAAAAAAACAATTTTATTTATACAAATAGCCTATAGGTAAAAGAATAATACTAAATAGAGAAAGTGATAGATAGATATTTTGTTAAATCATCAAATTAATTGCAAAGAACGTCAGGATGCGTACGATGAACAATACTGCAAAAGATTTTTCACATTCTAGTAATCAGTTTAAGCGTTCTATAATTACTTTAATATACAAAATTATTTTTAAATCTGTGTCTAATTAAATTTCTAAGTACGTAAATTTCATAATTTATTTAAAAAATGCGTAAAATAAACAATATGTAAATAGGAAAGTGAAACTTTTAAAATTTGTAGATGTAACTTTGTTAGCAATTTTTATGTGGAATAATTTTAACATGAATTTTACACGTAATCCTCGACGCAGTACGTATCACGATCAGTCTTACTCGTACTTAACAACAATGTTTGATAATTCGAACATTATACAATATGTTATTATAAAACAGGGAATTAAATAATATTGCTAATTTGTTTACTTTTCGATTATGTATAAATTTTCAAAAATTTACAGATTCCTATATATTACTACAATTTAGATTAGAGTGCAATATGACAGACATGAAAAACGTTTTACCTTTCTACTATTCTTTAAGCGGTAATACGGAGGAGGACAAGGTCAGTTCTGTAGCATCTTCTCTTTTATTTTTTCGTATATATAATTCAATCTTATAAATTTTTTGTTTTAATACTTTTATTTGATTTCTGTTCTGTAGAAACTTTTAGAACCTGCTGAATACAGTTTTCAATTGAGTGACAAACATCCATATAAAAAACTAACACCGATTTTCAACTACTGGCTTAAATTATCACCCGACAAATTGCAACAAATTGATGAAATAATTCAAATAGTCTTCAATGTATGCATCTTGTAAGTTATATTTTATTGTATAGCACAACTGACTTCTGTACTTTTTTAAAATAAAAAAGCGATAAAAAAGTTGGAGACAATCCTTTCCAAAGAAAATCATGTACATTCTGATGTACAATTTCTACCACAAATATATTCCTCTTTTTGTATTTACTTATATATCTCTCACAAAAAAACGATAAGAGACAAAAAGAGAGAGAGAGAGAGAGAGAGAGAGAGAGAGAGAGAGAGAGAGAGAAAATCATATTAATTATTTATAATAAATTTCAGTTTAATTAATACTCGTATAAAATTCAAAAGTGTAGAAAGAATATTGTATATTTTATAAAGTTTATTAATATTAATTTTTTATTTGTATTAATTTATTAATATTAATTTTTTTATTCATATTTTTTAAAGCAAAATTATATATATTTATATTAACTTAGAGTTAATCACAAATTGCTTGTTTTAAGTTCTCTAGAAGTAGATATTAATTTTTTAAGATATTATATTTTACCTTTAAAAACATTCCTGGTATTATTTTTCTTTGTAAATTATTTGAATATATCACTTTTCCTAATTAAAAACTGATATATGTATTTAGAATGCAATCCGTTAATAATACAAAATTCGAAACATTTGGCTTGTGACATTTTTTTACGGAATTATGATGTTTTAATAATGATATATCATATATATATAAATTTTCTAATTTTTAAAGATAATTGTCGATCTCTTACTTCAATCATTGTTTTACTGTTACAACCTGCTGTTATATTTCTGGCCCTACCGCCTTAACTTTTTTATTCTACACATTTTTAACAGAAACAGGTCAAGGAAAATAATACAGTTTATTTACTAATTGAAAAGGCTTGTGTACATTTTTACAAAATTATAGTTTTTTTTATTTCTTGACAGAATGGATGATATTCAAGACGATGCCATTTTGCGAGAAGGTTTTCCCGTAACCCATTCTATTTATGGACTTTGCTACTCAATGAACACTGCAAATTATTTAGAACTTATTGCTTGTGAAAAAATTATTAATTTACATCCTATGGTAATAGTATTGTATTATGCCTGTGTAAAACTTTGAAAAATTGTATGCTCTTACTTTTCTTATATATGTTATAACAGAAATCAAGATATAAAATAGACAGTCTTATTAAAATTGCTTTTAAAGTGGAAAAATCTCGTTAAAAATCGCATTTGAATTTCTAGGAAATATAATGTTTAATATATTTTTAAAGCATCTATTTCTTTAAAATAATAAAGGGGCAAATTATTTTTCTGAAACATATATAACGTTTTTGAAAAATATCATGCCACTTCTTTCTATTGGATACTTAAATGGAATACTCTAGAATTCAGTTTTCTCATTCGTGGTCTACCACAAAATACACGAAAACATGTATAGAAGAATGCCGGTTTATTTAATTAATTCCAGCCTTTATTCGTTTTTTATTTGCTGAAAATTATTCAAATTTAGTTCTGAATATCCTGTCTATTTTATATTTGTCGGAAGACTGGCTATATATGTAAAATAAATTATTAAAGTAGAATTCTTGTTACAAAACTACACTTTTTACAGTGCCGACCGATAATATTCCTTTTGAACCTTGATTCTTATCTTAAACTATATACTTATATATTTTTAAACAGGCAATTAAAATTCTACTCGAAGAATTATTGGAATTCAGCAGAGTTCAAGGAATGGAGATGTATTGGAAGGATAATTGCATTTGTCCAACAGAAAAAGATTACAATATTGTAGCAACAAGAAGTAAATGTTTCTGCTTTTTTTAGCTTTTGCTGTATATAAAACGACCACATAAATATGTATATAATTTGAATGTTAATTAATATTTTTATAGAGAGTGGTTGGATAATCAAATTGGCGGTAAAATTAATGAAACTATTTTCTCCTTACGAAGAAGATGTCTTGCCGCTAGCATGTTCTCTAGGATTATATCGCCAGATACATGATGATTATTGCAATTTGCGTCACGATAAGGTAATCAATAATTTAATTAAATAAACTTAATTCAAATTTAATAAGATTTATTGTTATTACAGGATACAAATGATGACAGTTATTGCGATGATCTGACGGAAGGAAAACTTAGTTTCTTAGTTATTCATGCGCTTACCAACCATCCTGATGATAAGAAAATAATGAGTATCCTTTGACAAACATTAAATTTAATATGAAATAAGTAGATACTAAGAAACATATTTCGTATTAAATAAATAATAATAATAATAGTAATAAGAAAGTTAAATATATAAAATATCTCTATTTAACAAGTGTTTATATAATGATTAGATATCCTTAATAATATTTCAAGATATTTTAAAACTGCGAACAAGAAATATGGAGATGAAACGTTATTGTGTTAAAATATTAGAGAGTTACGGTTCATTTAAGTACACGGAAAAAGTACTTGATGAATTGGATAAAAAAATGAGAACTGAAATTGATCGTTTAGGGGGTAATCCACTTTTTGTAAAGTTTCTGGACGATTTTAAAAACAAAATGTTAAGAACATCTATCTGAGAGTTCTGTAACCCAAATGATAAAAAATTCAGATTTATGTATTTTTTTATTAACAAAACATCAGTCGTAGCATTTCGTAATTTATGTCCACAACTTTGTATAATGTATTTTCTTTTAATAGTTAAACAGCAAAAAAGTGATTAAAACTTATTTCTGTATATGAATTGAGATAAATAAAAAATGTTTAATAAAGGAGCGTATTTATGTAATTTCATTAAAAAAAGTCAATTGTGAAATTTATATAGCAAAAAATCGTTATGCACACAAGAAGTTCAGCCAATGACAGAGGAATTTTTTTTTAATATTGTCGTTTAACTTCCTTGTTCCTTTAAAACACTCAATATGTATTTTTTGTGGGCCTATGTGAAATATTGTCATCTACCGCGGCGTTTCGTCCCGGCCCCCACTATTGGAATTGTACTAATCAGTAAAACGGCCTTGGCACACAAAAACTTAAGACAGTAAGACGTAAGCAGTAAGGAAATCAACGTTGTGGATTTGGTACTTCTTAAGTTATGGCCTTACGGCCTCTACTGTGATTGGTCAATTCGCTTACTGCTAAGTCTTACAGCCTTAAGTTTTTTTGTGTGACAGGGCCCTAAGCGTAGACAGTAAGCGAATTGACCAATCACAGTAGAGACCGTAAGACCATAACCACGGAGCATTAAGTAAGGAGTAAATTCTCCATAGGTTGATCGCCTGAAAAGTGCCCCCGTTTCGATTGTCAATACGGCGTCAGAGACGACCCATACTTTCCTATTTGTGACGTCAGCATCTGCGCATTGCTCGCCTTGCAGCAGATAACAATTTTTTGATCGAATAGTGATTGTATATTCAAAAATTGTAGAAAATAATAAAACACGTTTAAACTGCAAACGATTCATGTTCAGCATTGGACTTCCTTTCTGAATAATTCTCGGCAATTATTAGAATAACATTTGGTCTCAATCAATGTAGATTCGGGGTAAAGCCTATTCTACAATGAGTAACAAAAATTGACCAATCGTTATCGACTATTCTCCTCATATTCCAATATGATTGCTCAATTTTTATGGGTCACGGTCATTGTAGAATAAGCTTTAGAACCCACTATGGGTGCGCCAACCGTATCGGAACGACAACCGTTTACTGAGCGCTCAGTAAGCGGTTGTCGTTCTAAACCCTTGTAGAAAAGTACTATTGAGCACTAACAAAGGAACGGTCGGAACTATCCCTCACCGATTTTGATGCGCTTTGAATATATTGTGGAGCATCAAAAAATATTCGACCCATATTTTTTTATAGCGGCGTATCTCGAGTGGAGGTGGGGGGTAATTAAAAAATTTGATTTAAAAAAAATGAGTACACTATTATATAGAGCATAAAATACTGTACAATTTTTGTATAAACCATTTTTTCATACGCGGCATAGTTTCAAAAATATTCGCTGAAAACGAACCCTACCGTAAATTTGGTATAAAAATCGTATATGAAGGGTTCAAATTCGTATATGAAAGACATACGAATCATATCTGATCGTATGCGATAACATGTTAATTGCATGATCTTATACGATTTGTATACAATTCGTACACGATTCGTATACGACTCGTGAAAGATTCGCATATACTTCATAAACGATCGGATATGAATCATATGTCTTTCATATCCTGTTCACATACGATCTTATCCCATTTACGTATACCATGACATATGATTTTGTCTTATGCGACTTTCACGGTAGGGAAAAAGTCTATTTTTTTCAAGGGGGTGTTGCACCCCCTAAACCTCAAGATACGCCGCTGTAAAAAAATATGGGTCGAATATTTTCTGATATGCTCTACAATATATCCAAAGCGCATCAAAATCGGTGAGGGACAGTTCTGACCGTTTCCTTGTAAGAGTATTTTGAGACACTACTGTACTATAGCATTACTGTACTATTACACCAGCGAAGTAGTGCTGTAGTGTAGTGTCTATCACTCATACTATCTGCATTTAAAATTGAGCTATTTACTTCACTGCGCGCAAGTATAAAATCAGTCGTATCAGAATGAATCAGAATTAGTGTTCCGGCAGACACCGTACAATTATATCAGCTATTAACTGTCGCGAATTTATTTCTGATATTTCTGACTGAATTGAAGCAGTTACCTCGTTCACACTTATCGCTGCGGAAGAGATACGTCACCACTCAGATGACGGACTGTAATAAGCCTATTCCTTTTTATTACTCCGCGAGCGGTAATAGAGAGGAAGATGAGGTTAGTCTTTACTATAATATATATACTTTTCACCTTTTTAATTCTGTTATACGAGCGCTCATGCGCGCGTTATTATTGTTTCTGATATAAACGTCTTTTTATATTACGAAAAAGAAATATATAATTAACATATAAATATATTATTTTATATTTTACAAGTATAATACAATTATGATTACAAAAAAATTTCTATATATCGAACGTAAATTTAAACAATTCTTCTTTTTCATATTTTATCTTCTTGCTCGATTCCCCCTTTGTCGAGTTGTATTTCAACTGTCGTTACTCTGAAACAATCAACTAGTTAACTGATAACATTCTCACATAACAGCTAAAACGTTGATATTTTTACAATTCAATATTATACATTAAGATCGTCTTAATGTATGTCGCGTTAAGATCGACTTAACATATATCTTAAATAATTGCAAGACGCTGTATGATTATTTCATTGTTTGCATGGAGTCTTAACTGTCCTGACAAAATGATATTGAATATAAATCGAACTATTGAATATCATGAATTTTTTCCAAAGAATACAATCCATATGTGACGTGACAAAGTTGTGCAAATATAATTTTTTTTCTCCTGAAACGTACATATGTATAGGTATGGACGCAAGAGGAAAATGTGGTGTTAAATCTTTTCTGAATTTGTTTTTATTTATAATTATAAAAATTAATTATAAAAATTATAAACTTTTTTTAACTCTGCTCTTTGTACTTTTTCATTTTTACTGCTTTATTTTTTACTTTAATCATTAATTAAATGTGAATCCTAAAAACGTATTAAATAAATTTAAAAAATAGTTCTTTAATTTTATAAATTTCATTGAATGGTCTTTACTTTTATTTATTCTTTTTTTTTTTGTTATTTGACTTTAGTTTAATGTAACATTTTTAATAAGATGAGTGTTGGCTTTTATAGGCATTACTTAATGTATTTAGATTTTTATCATTTGAGTCTTTTATTAATAATTACTTTATAGATTTTTAGTACTGACAGTACTTTTTTGCAAGCAATGCACCAATTGAAGGATAAAGATATGCAGGGTTGATTTCTCTCGTGACAAAATATTTATTAATTATTTGATAACTAAATATTTATATATATATATGTAATATTACATTATATATATGTATATATACTACATTATTATTTTCTTATTATACTTAATATATAAATATATGGCTATAGGAGTCATATACACAACCGCAGGTTGTTATATTGCGAAATGAACTTAAACAATAATTTACGTTACATATGTCCGTTTGGACTTAAGTTTGAGTCATCTTCAGTAATTAAATACACCATAACAATATCTTTGTTTCGTCTGTGGAATAGTTTATAAAACAAGAGTGAGTTGTCCAACACAGTTATAACGCTGAGTTGTGATAAAATAATTCAGGCACATATTGTCCAAGAATAAAAAAACAAAGATATCGTTGCGGTGGGGATTTAATATTGCTTAGATTATTATTTTCTTAATGTGTTATTAAGGAGTTGGCAATTTTATTGTTGTTTAATTATTCATTAATATTAAGTATAATTTGTTGAGATCAATAATTTCAATTTCTACAATTAAAAATTCCGAATTTTTGGCAAATTCTTGGAAATTACGAAAATTTCTGGATTTTTATTGCAGTTATTTCTTTATATCTGTTATTTACTATCTTTAATCGAATTTAAATAAAATTTGGAAATGAAACTTCTTACAGAAATTATTGGAACCAATCAGGTATATCCTTCAAGTTCCCGGAAAACAAAAAAGAGCAAAATTAGCAAAGGCTTTTAATTACTGGCTAAAGATATCGGATGATAAAGTCCAAGAAATCGATGGTATAATAAATATGCTCCATAATTCAAGCATTCTGTAAGTTTGAGTTTTGTTACACCAACATATATAATTATATAATATTTTGTTTTGCGTCTTTTTTTTATCACACATCTTTCTCAATAATTATAATGCTACTATTACTAAAGACAAATTTTTTAAGTTACATATACGTACATACATATGTACATACAAATGAGTAATAAATTGTGTATCAGGAATACCACGAATTCAGAAATGGCTACATCGGTTTCTAAATTTAATCTACAAGTACATTTTTTCTACTGAACAATGTAATGAAAATTATGTAAAGTTTAACACAAAATAATTTTTCACGAAAAAACGTTTCTGTTTATTAATTCCATACATCTTTAAGGTCATAGTATAGCAGGTCATCGAATTTGTTTTGACAGTAGTAATAATATTGAATAATATTATGAAGTAAAAAATATGTAGTGTCATTTAAAAAATTAGGGTGATCTTGACTTTTTTCTTAAAAAATAATATTTTGAAAATTTTTAATATTGCAATTTGTAGCCAATTCAAAACTAACTAATAATAAATTAAAAAGACAAATTAAGAGTCAAGAATTAAAAATTTTAATCTGTAAATGAAGTAGTCAAAAACATAAAATAGATATTAAATCGTCAAAAAACGCAAAAAACATAGTATGTAAAAATAAAAGAATAAAAAAAAATTAACTTTACATTATCGCAAAATCGTAGAACTTCAAATACATAACTTAACTAGTTTCGACTCTTGAATTGAGTCTTCTTCATAAGTACAATTAGTGCAGTAATAAGAAGCATTGTTAGTAACAGAAGAATCCATTCTTAAAGAAAGAAACTTATTAAAACGATTGTGATCGATCGGTAATAAATCTGTGGAAAAATGATTAAACTTACAATACAACTTAATTAACAAATAGTGTAAAAATGAACAAAAAATAAGTTTAATTTCAAACCTTAAATGATGGACTCATCTACACACAATTTTTGTAACAAGGCTGTTGCATTTGTCAAAATACATATTATCTTAATTATAATTAACGAAGGCATTAAAAACAAGAAAATTAAAATGAGATAATGACACGTCTGTACTCTGCTGAAATTAACTGTAAACTGAAAAAGGCAGCCGCACAACAATGTCAAACTTTGTCAAAACTAACTAACTTTTACTCAAAATAAGCTTTATGAAATCATTGAACGTGCCGGAAAAATCGTGTTTACAGTTATGTAAGACACCCTGTATATAAATTCATACTTAAATACTTAAACACTGAGATTCACTTATACGCATGAGAGAGTTATTCAATTGATATTTTATATGAAGAGATATACGCGTATCCAAGCACTTGCGAGAATTTGCGAATATCGATAGACCTCTGATGGCGGCTCGACGACATTATTATTTTAGTTTTGATTATGTTCCATATTAAATATTTTCAAAATTGAAGATATTTAACAAGCAGTTTCCAAAACTGGAACTATGTATATAAATTCACACTAGAATACTTAAATATTAACATTTTAGAAATATAATTGTTTCTTTTAATATATTTATTTATTCTAGTCTGTCTAATTTTAAATCATTATATTACATAATAGCTTTTATTCATTTTTGCAGGATTGATGATATTCAAGATAATTCCATTAGGCGAAGGGGCATTCCTGTTGCACACTCAGTTTATGGAATTGCTAGCTCATTAAATGCTGCAAGTTATGTATTATTCATTGCTTTGGAAAAAGTTATTAATTTAAAACATCCAGCGGTAAGTGACTACATTAGAGAAACGTTTGTGATCTCTGTTGGCCTTGACGTTTTATGACACGATATTCTTTCTGATATGTAAAACAAACCATGATAAGAGATGTACATCTCTCAGTGCTACTTACAAGAGTTTTCAATTTACATTAAATGCAAAGTTTAAAATTCATACAATAATATTACATAATTGTTTTATGTAAAAGGGTATTTTTTTATAAATTAAATTGAAAATACTATTATTATTCTCTCATTTTCTCATACTGTTTTTTTTAAACACTTTTCTTAATATTTTTTTTTCTTAATATTAATAACGAATATTGATAAAAGCAGCTATTTTTATAAATAATGAGCAATGAATAATTTTAATAAATGACGATGTAGACTATTAATTTCTAGAGACTCAAATATCACATTAATATGTTAATAAATGCGAAACACAATCTGCATGGCCATGTTTGCTGTTACATACAGATTTCTTTTTTTAACTTTTTTTTTTAACTTTAAATCTTTTTTTCTTTCTTTATTTGATTATACGGTTAATATTGATTACCAAAAGTGTAAAAATAGAAATAAAAAATTGATACGTATGTAGATAGATACAACTTTGTATCAATGTCATCGCAAGAAATATATAACACGCGGTATTTTATACATTAAATATACAAATAAATTAGTAATTGAAAAATAATAGTATATATGCTACTGATACATAATATTATTTTCAGGCAACGCAAGTATATATGGAGCAAACATTAGAAATTCATAGAGGTCAGGGAATGGATATTTTTTGGAGAGATAATTTCATCTGTCCAACTGAGGAAGATTACAAAACTATGACAATAAGAAGTAACTACTAATATTTACAATCTCTAATTTATGTACATATAGAAAAAAGTTATTTATGTTAAAAAAAGATTTAAACATTATTTAATTTTGCAGAAACTGGTGGGCTTTTCAATTTAGCGGTAAGACTAATGAAACTATTTTCAACTTATGAAGAAGATTTTTCGTCACTAATAGCTACTTTGGGATTATATATTCAAATACGTGATGATTATTGCAACTTATGCCTCAGTGAGGTAAGCGATAATATATTAGATTTAATGAAATAAATTTATATTATCTACGTTAATTCTTGTTACAGTACACTGAGAATAAAAGTTATTGTGAAGATTTAACCGAAGGAAAATTCAGTTTTCCGATTATTCATGCGCTTAGAAGCAATCCCGACGATAGGCAAATAATAAGTATCCTTTATAAAAAATGTTAATTTAATTTAGTAAAAAGTATATTTATTATACAAATTAACAAAATTTTTTACTAATTGTTCCACATGCTTTAGGTTTGAAATTTTTTATTATAATTAATTAAATTTATATGTTTCTTTAATAATGCTTAATAAAGATATTTTACGGCAACGAACAAAGGATATCGAAGTGAAACGTCATTGCATTAAATTATTAGAAAGATTTGGTTCCTTTGAATACACGAGAAATGTACTTGAAGAACTGGATTCGACTGCGAGAACTGAAATTGAACGATTAGGTGGCAATCCACTCCTGGTGAAGTTCCTAGATGAGGTTAAGAATTGGGATACCCAAGATGCGCCTAAAGATCCTTTAACTGGAACGTTCTAAATTGAAAGTCATTTTTTTTAAGGCAAAATTTTTCATTGCACTGATTATTAAATAACATTATACAAAATAGTTGTGCTAATGGTACAAGTGATAATAGAATGCATATACTATATATATTATATAAATAAATTATGTAAAAAAAAAATGATTTATGGAAAAGTGTACAAATAATATATTGTATAATAAAGTTTTTATTGCATTTCGCTGATAAAAATTAATATTTGTATAATTTTATTATACCCGTGCATAACAAATAGAAATATATTTCTATAAAAGGTATAGAGATACTTATAGACATGCCTGACAAGAGGGAGGGGGATGACGGGGTGATTCCCCCCGGGCCCGGATTTTTTGTGGATACCAATTTTCTAATAAATAAATGAGCTAGCCTGCTCATCGAGCGATTGAACATGATTAGTTCTTACCTATGGAGCCAACCAATCATGTTCATTCGCTCGGCAAACAGACCTAGCCGCTTTGAAGTTAGCTTGAACTCGCTCATAGTTTCTTATTTTTTGTAAAAACATTCTGTGAACTGATATAGATTACGAATATAAATTTACTTAACTAAATATATAAAAAAATATTTTTGTCAATTCCACCAAATTCCTTTTGAACTTCTTCCAGCTGATGTATAATCTAAAGAATAATTACGGAAAACAAATTAATTATTCAATCGGAAATTTTTAGAGAGAAATTATATTATGAAAGTAAAAGTGAGAAAATTTGTTTTGATCAACAAAATATTTTAAGAGTAAGAGAAAAGTTCATATATTCTCAAAATTGATAGAAAAATCCAGAAAATAATTAAATAAATAATTAAATATATATATACAATGTATATATACATATATATACATGTATATTATACATATATGTATTTATGTGTGTGCGGTATTTAAAATTTATTTTAAAATCTAAAATTCATTTTAAAAATTTACGAATATTTTGTACTCTGCCAGTTTCTAATGCTAGTCGTTCTTTCAGCGTGTTGTCTAGAATTAAAAACTTTCATTGCTCCTGTTCTGCACAAATACGTGTAACAGGATCAGGCACTTTTTGCCTAAAATCGGCATTGGCAAGGCAGTTAGATTTTAAAATATTAATTAACACTTTTGCATTGGGCAAAG
The DNA here is from genome assembly GCF_001594065.2 of Cyphomyrmex costatus. NCBI lineage: Eukaryota > Metazoa > Arthropoda > Insecta > Hymenoptera > Formicidae > Cyphomyrmex > Cyphomyrmex costatus. The sequence continues at coordinate 187,823 of NW_017280157.1, forward strand.
CACGGAAAGCGCATTTATAAGTATATATTATGAAATTAAGAAACGAGTAAATATGATATATAATCGGCCAAATGACGGTCAAGAGCAGGATTTTGGTTGCTAATATAATGTGTGAATTTTATTTACCACGTATGTAGTTTCCTTAATCGCGTGCCGAAATTTTTTCAGACTTTACAACGCAACTCTAATCAACTACCGTAGTAATATCACTTTAGTTAAATTGACACAAGTAATCTAACAATTTTTTATGCTTATAGCATCTTATTGGATCTTAACAATATGTTGAAAGACATATTAAAATTTTAACGATGTAATGTTAAATTAATGATAATTCGAAATCTGTGAAAAATTAAGATTGCGAAGAATATCACAAGCTGGCGTTTCGTTTCGGTTTCCCACTACTAGGCTCATCAGTAAGGTAATGTAGTGGGAGCCTACCTTAGACACCTGGGGAGATATTAGAAAAAAGTTCTATATAAACGGATAATCATGTATCACAGTACTTGCGAGAATTGACAAGCCTAACTACAGACTTCTGTTGGCGGGTTGACGTACATTATATTAGCAATCAAAATCCTGCTTTTGACCGACATTTGGCCGATTATATATCATATTTACTCGTTTTTAAATATCGACGGTCCAACACAAATCGTTAATTTTATGAAATTAAGCTTAGGCTACACGCTTAGCCTAAGCTTAATTTCATAATATACGTATGTATATAGAAAATAATATAACAAGCTTTATATATTTTTTTTTCTTGCAATAATATGTGTTCTTGCAAATATCAGGCAAAATAAAATAAAATAAGAAACGAAAAATCTTGCGAGCATGTTGAAGATATATTAGTCTTTCCTTCCCTTCATTCTTTCCTTATTTAGATTAGATTAAAAATTCTAAATCTGCCGCTCCTGGTTGGGAGTAATATCTGCATGAAATAGGGGCCCGTAATTTTCTTCTCCCTGCTTTTCTCTCTACGGCCCTACTTATAGAGGTTATAAAAGTTATTATTCATTAATAAATTAACATTCCATTTGGCTGTGCACATGTCAAATTATGTAAAGTAAAACAATAATACGCATAAAAAGTATAATAAAAGAGCTATGTGTACTACATGTATACATTCACATAAATTTAAACATTATTTTTGTTATAAATATGTAATTTTGTAATCAAATATTCCCTCTCTTTTAACAAAATCGATTTTTAATTTGTTTAAATTTTGTAGAGATCACATTTAGCGACTTTGTTTTTTTTCAACTGTAGGTATTATATATCAGTGTCACCCATATGTTTCTAAGTATCATTTTAAGTAATATATATTTTATAACATCCTAAAAATTACAAATTGATAAATTAAAATATTATAATATATACTTTTAGCGGAGAAGGTGGTATTACTTATGGTTTCTTACTTATTTTTTATAATAACATTATTAACATTACTATTCTTTATATAACATTATTAATAATTAATGTTTAAATTGAAAACTTGACAGTTACATTCGTTAAAGTATTATCTACTAATGAATATTGACATTTAATCTCAGATTCAATATTATAAAATATTTATTAATTATATAACTTAAAACATTACATATAGAAATAGTGACACTGATGTATAAACTGAAAAAAAACAGAGATAGTAATGTGATTTCTACAAAATTTAAACATATTTAAAATCTGTTTCGTTTTGAAAAATACAGATCTTGATTACGAGATTATACATTTACAAAAAATATTATAAATAAATGATGCTAAGTTTATATAAATGTATATATGTAAACGTTACATCTTTTATTATATACGTTGAAGACATATTTAACACTTTCTTTATAATTGATAACAATTTTCGATTTAAGCGTGTACATACACATATTTTATACATATACAATATGTACGAATACGAAGAAAATATTTAGTTATTAAAAACAGAAAAAATTATTCATCTATAAATCTAATTTGATTTTAAAAATTAGTTTTTTTACATGTTATTTATGTCGTAGCGACAAGATAGTCAGCATATGAAGCCATAGATTTAAATGAGAAGCACGTACCCATGCATTACGCATAATGTATAATGTATAAGGAAATAAACCAATCAAAGTCATTTATTTCTTTCCTTTCCATAAAATCAAAGATTTTGATTGGTTGATTTTCTTATGCCTTATGCGCTATATATACAAGAATCACTATTCCTCGCTTTAGCATACATTACTTATTTTATTGTTGTTAGTACATCAGAAAAGACACCCCTAAGAGCTACCGTAATTTATACTTCTGAATACTTTCTTCTTGTTGCACAGACCTAATTTTGGAGATCTTCATTAGTAACTTTCAAAACACTCTTACAATTATACGAAAAGATTAGTGTTTGTACAAAAAAGTTGGATTCCACACATCTCGAGCTTATTACAGTACAATTCTTTCGACGCATAGATAAGTATGTAAATATCTCTGTTCATAAGTATAATTAAATTGTAAAGTAAAATGTTTTTTTTTTCGGATTTGATCCGCATCTTTGTACGCTACGAATAATCTGAATTAAACTTTTGTACCTTCAATTTTACTATTAATTTTACTATTAACCTTGTCTTACGATTTGTGATGGCTACTATGTGTCACAACTACTACTATAAGATCTTAAATTCTCGAAATTTCTATGAAACAATTTCACAATTCTTATCTTATGGTATATAGTATTATATCTCTAATATAGTGTATTTGGAACTTTTATTATGCTATATTAGCTATGTCTTAACCTAGGAAATAGGATATTATCATGTATTTGATCAATCTTATTTCTAGTTTGTATGGAAAAAACAATGTCTCAGTTAAAAAAACAATCTTATTTATACAAATAGTCTATAGGTAAAAAAATAATATTAGATAGAGAAAGTGATAGATAGATATTTTGTTAAATCATCAAATTAATTGCAAAGAACGTCAGGATGCGTACGATGAACAATACTGCAAAAGATTTTTCACATTCTAGTAATCAGTTTAAGCGTTCTATAATTACTTTAATATACAGAATTATTTTCAAATCTGTGTCTAATTTAATTTCTAAGTATGTAAATTTCATAATTTATTTAAAAAATGCGTAAAATAAGCAATATGTAAATAGGAAAGTGAAACTTTTAAAATTTGTAGATGTAACTTTGTTAGCAATTTTTATGTGGAATAATTTTAACATGAATTTTACACGTAATCCTCGACGCAGTACGTATCACGATCAGTCTTACTCGTACTTAACAACAATGTTTGATAATTCGAACATTATACAATATGTTATTATAAAACAGGGAATTAAATAATATTGCTAATTTGTTTACTTTTCGATTATGTATAAATTTACAAAAATTTATAGATTCCTATATATTACTATAATTTAGATTAGGGTGCAATATGACAGACATGAAAAAAGTTTTACCTTTCTACTATTCTTTAAGCGGTAATACGGAGGAGGACAAGGTCAGTTCTGTAGCATCTTCTCTTTTATTTCTTCGTATATATAATTCAATCTTATGAATTTTTTGTTTTAATACTTGTTTTATTTGATTTCTGTTGTGTAGAAACTTTTAGAACCTGCTGAATACAATTTTCAATTGAGTGGTAAACATCTATATAAAAAAATAATACCGGTTTTTAACTACTGGCTTAAAATATCACCCGACAAATTGCAACAAATTGATGAAATAATTCAAATAGTCTTCAATGTATGCATCTTGTAAGTTCTATTTTATTGTGTAGCATAACTGATTTTTGTATTTTTTTAAATTAAAAACGCTATATTAAGTTGAAGACAATATCCTTTCCAAAGAAAATCATGTACATTCTGATGTACAATTTCTACCACAAATATATTCCTCTTTTTGTATTTACTTATATAAGTTGAAACCCGCCCTCCAGCGATAAATAGCAGTAGCTTTGATAATCGTCAACTGTAATGGCTGAACAAAGGCATCATTTATAGTTTAGACCTTTGTCTATAATATTCAGTATATAAAAGTTTGTGTTTGAGACAACAACATAGTTGTTCACTGCGAAGAAGATGTCTGAATTTCAACCAGAAAAGCATCATTTGCGCGAAGCTTTGCTTTTCTGTTTCAATTTGAAGAAAACTGCTGCTGAATCTCATCGAATGCTTGTTGAAGCTTATAAGGAACTTGCTCTATATCTGAAATAACTTGTAAGGAATGGTTTCGACGATTCAAACTTGATGATTTTGACACGAATGATAAAGCACGTCATCGATACAGAACTGCAAGCAATGGTGGATGAAGAACCACGTTAAACACAAAATCAACTTGCAGAAACGTTGAATGTTACTCAAGCAGCTATTTCCAAGCGTTTAAAAGCCATGGAAAAGGTATACAAAGTAGAAAGATGGGTACCATATGAACTGAAAGAGAGAGACATCGAAAAGCGAAAAAACATCTCCGAAATGCTGCTTGCCAGGCAAAAAAGAAAGGGGTTTTTGCATCGAATTGTGACTGGCGATGAAAAGTGGAACTATTTCGATAATCCCAAACACCGAAAAACCATTTGCGATCCAAGCCAACCATCGACATCGAAGCCAAAACGGAATACTCATGGTAAGGAGGCTATGCTCTGTACTTGATGGGACCAGAAGGATGTAGTGTACCATGAGCTGTTGAAATCTGATCAAACAGTCACAGTAGATCTCTACCAACAACAAATAATCCGTTTGAGCCGAGCATTGCGCGAAAAACGACCAGAATATGAGACAAGACAGCATAAAGTGATCTTGCTTCACGACAACGCTCGACCTCACGTCACGAAACTCGTTAAAGAAACGTTAGAAGCACTTCGCTATGGGAAGTGCTATCCCATGCGGCTTATTCACCAGATTGTGCCCCTTCCAACTATCACTTGTTTCGGTCAACGGCACACGCACTTGCAGAGAAACACTTCAACTCTTATGAAAGCGTCGAAAAATGGGTCTCTAACTGGATAGCCTCTATAGATGAGTCGTTCTTTCGCCGTGGGATCCGCTTATTACCACAAAGATGGGAAAAAGTCATATCTAATGATGACCAATACTTTGATTGATAAATCCTTTTTACTTATTTTTTAAATAAATGTTTAATTTTGGCAAAAAAGGGCGAGTTTCAACTTATACACCCAATATACCACTCTCATAAAAAAAAGATAAGAGACAAAGAGAGAGAAAGAGAGAGACAGAGAGAGAGAGAGAGAGAGAGAGAGAGGGAGAAAGTCACATTAATTAATTATAAAAAATTCAGTTTAATACTTGTATAAAATTCAAAAGAGTAGAAAGAATATTATATAAGAATATTAAATTTTATAAAATTTATTAAAATTCATTTTTTATATATATTTGTGTATTAATTTATTAATATTAATTTTTTTTATTAATATTTATTACAGCAGAATTATATATTTAAATTAACTTAGAGTTAATCACAAATTACTTGTTTTAAGTTCTCTAAAAGTTGATATTAATTTTTTATGATATTATATTTCATCTTTAAAAACATTCCTGGTATTATTTTTCTTTGAAAGTTATTTAAATATATCACTTTTCCTGATTAAGCTGATGGATTTATAATGCCGTACATAATATATAACTGGAAAAATTTTGACTTGTGACGTTTATCTTGTTGGAGTATGATATGTTTTAATAATGATATATATATAAAACTTTTTTAATTTTTAAAGATGAATGACGATCTCTCACCTCAATTATTTTTTTACTGTTACAATCTGCTGTTATATTTCTGGCCCTAACGCCTTTACTTTTTTTATTATACACATTTTTAAGAAAAACAGGTCAAGGAAAATAAGGTCAAGTTTCTTTACTAATTGAAAAGGCTCCTTTGTGTATGTTTTTACGTAACTATAGTTTTTTTTATTTCTTGACAGAATGGATGATATTCAAGACGATGCCGTTTTGCGAGAAGGTTTTCCCGTAACCCATTCTATTTATGGACTTTCCTACTCAATGAACACTGCAAATTATTTAGAACTCATTGCTTGTGAAAAAATTAGTAATTTACATCCTATGGTAATAGTATTGTATTATGCCTGTGTAAAACTTTGAAAAATTGTATGTCTCTTACTTTTCTTATATATGTTATAACAGAAATCAAGGTATAAAATAGACCGTCTTTTTAATATTGCTTTTAACGTGGAAAAATCTTGTTAAAAATAACATTTGGATTTCTAGGAAATATAATGTTTAATATATTTTTAAAGTATCTATTTCTTTAAAATAATAAAGGGGCAAAGTATTTTTCTGAAACATATATAACGTTTATGAAAAATCTCATGCCTCTTCTTTCTATTGGATACTTAAATGGAATACTCTAGAATTCAATTTTTTCATTCGTGGTCTACCACAAAATACACGAAAACGTGTATAGAAGAATGCCGATTTATTTAATTAATTCCAGCCTTTATTCGTTTTTTATTTGCTGAAAATTATTCAAATTTAGTTCTGAATATATCCTATCTATTTTATATTTGTCGGAAGACTTGCTATACATGTAAAATAAATTATTAAAGTACAATTCTTGTTACAAAACTACACTTTTTACAGTGCCGAACGATAATATTTCTTTTTAACCTTGATTATTATTTTAAACTATACATTTTTATATTTTTTAACAGGCAGATAAAATTCTACTCGAAGAATTATTGGAATTCAGCAGAGGTCAAGGAATGGACATGTATTGGAAGCATAATTGCATTTGTCCAACAGAAAAAGATTACAATATTGTAGCAATAAGAAGTAAATGTTTCTGCTTTTTTTAGCTTTTGCTGTATATAAAACGACCACATAAATATGTATATAATTTGAATGTTAATTAATTTTTTTTATAGAGAGTGGTTGGATAATCAAATTGGCGGTAAAATTAATGAAATTATTTTCGACTTACGAAGAAGACGTCTTGCCGCTAGCATGTTCTGTAGCATTATATCGCCAGATACATGATGATTATTGCAATTTGCGACACGATAAGGTAACCAATAATTTAATTAAATAAACTTAATTCAAATTTAATGAAATTTATTGTTATTTCAGAATACAAGTGATGACAGTTATTGCGATGATCTGACGGAAGGAAAACTTAGTTTCTTAGTTATTCATGCGCTTACCAACCATCCTGATGATAAGAAAATAATGAGTATCCTTTGACAAACATTAAATTTAATATAAAATAAGTACTAAGAATCATATTTCGTATTAAATAAATAAATAATAATAATAATAAGAAAGTTAAATATATAAAATATCTCTATTTAACAAGTGTTTATATAACGATTAGATATCCTTAATAATATTTCAAGATATTTTAAAACTGCGAACAAGAAATATGGAGATGAAACGTTACTTCGTTAAAATATTAGAGAGTTTCGGCTCATTTAAGTACACGGAAAAAGTACTTGATGAATTGGATAAGAAGATGAGAATTGAAATTGATCGTTTCGGTGGTAATCCAATTTTTGTAAAGTCTCTGGACGATTTTAAAAACAAAATGTTAAGAACATCTATCTAATAGTTCAGTAACCAAAATGATAAAAAATTCAGATTTATGTATTTTTTTTATTAACAAAACATTAGTCGTAGCATTACGTAATTTATGTCCACAACTTTGTAGATATAATGTATTTTCTTTTAATAGTTAAAAACAGCAAAAAAGTGGTTAAAACTAATATCTGTATTTGAATTGAGATAAATAAAAAATGTATAATAAAGGAGCGTATTTATGTCACTTTTCATTAAAAAAAGTCAATTGTGAAATTTATATAACAAGAAATCGTTATGTACACAAGAAGGTCCGCCAATGACAGAGGAATTTTTTTTAGTATTGTCCTTTAACTTCCTTGTTCCTTTAAAATACTCAATATGTATTTTTTGTGGGCCTATGTGAAATATTGTTATCTACTGCGGCGTTTCGTCCCGGCCCTCACTATTAGAATTGGACTCGTCAGTAAAAGGGCCTTGGCATACAAAACACTTAAGACAGTAAGACGTAAGCAGTAAGGAAATCAACGTTGTGGATTTGCTACTGCTTAAGTTATGTCTTACAGCCTCTACTGTGATTGGTCAATTCGCTTACTGCTCACCCAAAAAAAAATATTCTGCCGATACGCGAGGAATTCCTCTTACCATTTATTCTAAGCAGAAAATCTTAAATGAATCAGGCGCATGTATTTATAACACGTATTCGTCTATAAAAATAAGGACACATGAGCTACGATCAAAGATAAATTCCTTTGTAGAAAATTATATTATAATAACTCGAATAGTCTCTTAAAATAAGAGGATATACAAGATACTTTTTGTATTTCCACTTATTTCAAAGTTATCATAATATCTCTTTATATAGAATCTCGATTTAATAACTTATCAAGGCGTATAAGGTAGGCTTCCATTACATTGCCTTAAGGATGAGTCCAGTAGTGGAAGCCGGGACGAAACGCCAAAAATTACGTGATATTCTTCGCAATATATAATATTAGAATAAATTATCAGATTTAGATTTTAAATTGTAATTTGACTCTTATTCGCCCTATTTAACGTGTTAATTATTATTATATAAAAGAGTCCTTCAAATCTTCAATTCATTTGTTATCATAATAGTTAGGAGGAGATTCTTCTATTATTAAGAGGGATATTATTAATCCAATTTTAAATCCACACACACACACAACCCGTATAATGGTTAAACGAAATTCCTCTATTTTGGAGAGTACCCTCTTGATGTCATATATAAATGGAAAATCCTCTGATATTAACACGGAACTGCTAAACGGCAGAATACTTTTTTTGGGTGAATATGGCGTCAGAGACGACCCATACTTTCCTGTTTGTGACGTCAGCATCTGCGCATTGCTCGCCTTGCAGCTGACAACAATTTTTTGATCGAATAGTGATTGTATATTCAAAAATTGTAGAAAATAATAAAACACGTTTAAACTGCAAAAGATTCATGCTCAGCATTGGACTTCCTTTCTGAATAATTCTCAGCAATTATCGGAATAATATTTGGTCTCAATCAATGTAGATCCAGGGTAAAGCCTTTTCTACAATGAGTAACAAAAATTGACCGATCGTAATCGACTATTCTCCTCATATTCGAATATGATTGCTCAATTTTTATGGGTCACGGTCATGGTAGAATAAGCTTTAGAATCGACTATGGGTGCGCCAACTGTTTACTGAGCGCTCAGTAAGCGGTCGTCGTTCTAAATAATGTTTCAACATATTTTAAAACAACGAACAAGAAATATTAAAATGAAACGTTACTTTGTTAAAATATTAGAGAGTTACGGCTCATTTAAGTACACGGAAAAAGTACTTGATGAATTGGATAAAAAGTTGAGAACTGAAATTGATCGTTTAGGTGGCAATCCACTTTTTGTTATGTCTCTGGACGAGGCTAAAAACGAAATGTTAAGAACATCTATCTAAAAGTTCTCTTACCAAAATGATAAAATATCCAGACTTACGTATTTTCTTATTAACAAAAACATCAATGCGTAGCATTGCGTAATTTATATCCACGATTTTGTATAATGTAATTTTTTCAAATATTTATACTGTAAAAAAGTGTCCATAACTAATATCGGTATATGAATTAAGATAAATAAATAATATATAATAAAGCAGCTATTTATGAAACTTCGTTCTAATATCGGTATATGAATTAAGATAAATAAATAATATATAATAAAGCATCTTATTTATGACACTTCGTTGAAAAAAATCAATTGTAAATTTATATAACAAAAATTATTATATACACACAGAAAAATGTTTCGCCATTGAGCGAAAAATTTTTTTTAGAATCGTTGTTTGACTTCCTTTGGCTTAGTGCTCTTCTTAATCACTCAATATGTACCAATATGTGTCTTTTAAAAATATATATTTAAAAATAGGTTTATACAAAACTGTACATATACTTACCAGTTAATGCATGCATACAATAATTTAATAAATAAATGTATTTACAAGAAATGAAATTTAAATTTTTACTTTTAAATTCATACATTTTCATATCTAATGTAGTAAAAATTGTGTACAAGCAAAAAATGCATTAATTTGAATACTTCATGAATATTTTTGTTAGCAAATGCACTCACCACGCTGGGGTTACATATGCGCATTCTTTGTAGCGACATGCATATGCATTTATTATTAAATCTTCGCCTTACTAATTAAACGAGTCTATAATATACTTATTAAAAATAATGCAAACCAAAAAAGTTAGATTTCTAATTGTAACCAGACAGATTTCTAATTGTAAGATAGTATCATGTATTAGGTATCACAAGCAAAGTTATAGCATTGTTACTGATAATAAACTTTCATTCATGTTCTTTTCTTTAATCACATAGTACACTTCAATATCTAAAACTCTTTAACTTTTTTCGCTATTATAAGTTATTATTACAATAGGCGGAGTAGAGGTTTTATTATGTTGATATGATAAGTTTTGTAACCTGATTAGAAATTATTCGAAGGACAAAGCGACTTGTTTTTCTGTCAAATTCTTTCGTTTCTGATATAAAAAAATAAGCATAATTTTTTATTGATTTTAAAGTGTGGCTAAACTATAATAATAAATGTATATTTTTACTGATGTGTGACGACTGATGACTCGTAATATATTTACTAATATTTGTAATAAGATGTAGTACCTCGTTTAATAAATAAATATGTTTATTAGGAACATCAGATATTTTTATAGTTAATTTTTGCTAAAGATCTTACGTTAATGCATACATTGACTTTATAAATATACATAGTTATTAAATTTTATTATATACGTATAATACATATTTTCATATAACCATGACATTTTAATTTTTGTACGCGCTATCGATATTCATCATAAAAAATAAATTTTTATTTATACGCACATAATTTTGCATACATGTACAGGTAATATAATATATGTTCTTATTTTTTATCAGTAAGTCAATATCATTCAAATTTTATTTTACTATCATTATATATTGCAAATTTCCTTTTGTCCACTGTCTTTTTTATTATTCGGGGTTTAATGACAGGTTATATTGCTGTATAAATTAAATAAATATCGCAATGTTAATGAAGTATTATAAAAAAAGGTATTTCCGATGGAATATTTTAAATTTCAAATCGTTTATGTATATTTTTCTTATTATATAAAACTATAATATATTATATATATGTATGTGTGTGTGTGTGTGTGTGTGTGTGTGTGTGTGTGTATATAATATTATATTTTTTCTATCGTATTCATCTTTGGCTCTATTACCGGAATAAATAATTAAAAAATTTGATTTTTGAAATGTCATAACGAGAATCAGTTAAGCATTTGTTTTTCTTCTACAATAAATTCTTTTTATCGCAATTTCTTGAAATAGTGTTACAATATTACATACATAATAAAATTTCCTATTTAATATGTTTGCAAAAATCTTGTTTTTTTTTTTAAAGTAATTTTTCATCGTGATTTTTGTATTGAAATAAATTTTACGTATAATAGAAACTTTTGGAAAGTATTTATTAGCAATCGTATATATATATATATATATTGACAATTTAATAGCATATCGAATAATTTATTTATAATGAAATTTTACGGCTGCTTTGTACGTCATGCAATCATATATTATACAATTATATCTATTGTTTTTCTAAAAAACATAACGTATAGAAAATTATGTGTAACTATCAAGTGACTAATAAAATATGCGCTCCTTCACATTCATTCTGTCATCTGCACGCAAAGCGATGCGATACCTCGCATCGTTTTTTTCTATCGCAGATAGAAATTTATAAATCAATAAATTAAAACCTTCTCTCTCTCTCTCTCATCTTGTCTGAATTTCCCACGATGATTTCTTTGAAATCTCCTCCCTCAATTCACACAATTTTAGAAGAAGACATTATTTCGGTCTCGCTCACTTTTCGCGTTCGTTCTTGCCGTAAGCTGAATGGGATGTTCAATTGACCTCTCTTGATACATGACGAGATCCGGTCGAAATCCATCGAGGACTAAGACAGCGTGGCGATTTGACACGTCCTCTGTTCAGGCTCGCTATCCTCATCGGATTCACTAGCCCAGGAGGACCGCCGTTCATGTCATATTTCGCCGTCGCTGTCCCCGGGACAGCGTCCTGGTCCTGACATGCCGTCATCGAGAACCTCCGTCACCTCGTAAAAGAGACAATGATGGATAGCGGTAATCGAAAAAAAGTATGTGTGTTTTTGTGTGTGACACTAGATCAATATTTTGTGAAAAAAAGAACCAAGAAAAAATTAAATTTGCAAGCTTATTGCGGGATTTTCCAATCGCCGATCTTGGGAACACTCACCAGAACTTCCTCAAAACGATCGTAATTCTCCTGTCTGGAGTTCAAGAGGCTCTCACCTACCGAATCGGCACCAGTGTTCGATTGGCATGAATCTCGTCGTCCTAGCGCGCTCGATGCAATATGCAGTAAGGACAGTATCGCCAACTGGCCGGCTGTAAGCACATTCTATCTGTCAGTGGTTCACGGAAATAAACCCCGTCGTACTTACCCGCAACGTAGGATAGCCAAAGTTTATTGGGTCGCCACGCTAAAATGCAGGACAACGGTAGATAAAACAACGCTCTTCGCCAGCCCCGCGTGGCCGTCAGGACGCTGGACCAACAACGTGAACAAAGAGAGTCCTCGTTTCTGCGAAAATAAAACGTCAAAAAAACGTATCTTTCGTAAAAGTGCCTTTTTCGTAAAAAGAGAAGTTTTCAAGATCAAAAGAATTATTTTCTGGAACAATGTTTTAAAGAATTTAAACAAACTGAATAATTTGATATATCTAAAACTGTTTATTTGTGAATTAAATTAATAGTAAATAAACTTTTTAGACAAATTAAAATTATTCTATTATTGTGAAATTTTATTTTGATCAGATCTAATTTTATGTTAAAAATTAAATCAATTTGAGTAAACGAGACGCTTTTCGGATAATTGATACATTCAAGGTTGTAAAAATATTTATATGTTATCTGGTGTTCTCGCGAAACTAAAGGATTTGCCCGATTTGCATTCGATAAACAGAACTTTCGAAAATGACGTTTTTCCTTGAATTCGCAAGCGAGCAATCAGCATTTATATCCTGATTACGGCTCCATCATTTCCCATTTGAGTCTCCGTCTTAAAACGGAGCAGTAAGACGACTTTCCTATCGATACAACCTTCAGCTTCGAATACGCTTCTCGTCGAGTGCGCTTTTTTACGAGATTAACAAATTTAATCCCAAATACATATAAAAGAAATCTCGCGTTAAAATAAAAGTTCAGTTTGTATGGTGTTCTACAAAAATGCAGCGACCAGTTTTACGTTACATAATCATTGTATATTTTCTTGGTTCACGTAACACATGAAAATATAATATTTGTCTAATTGAAATATGTTACGCTAACGTGCACGGCGGCAATTGCGTTCACAGCGCAATTTAGCGGAAATCGCTGCGGTAACTGTATCGAGAAGAAAATTGCCGGGAAGCGATTTGCTCGGGTCTGAGATTATCGGGAAAATTTCCGCGGAGATAATTATCACGCGCATTCCGAAGCTATTATTAATTTACGAAATTAGCCATTGCGATAGACTAAAAACTCGTCGACTCTTGCAATGAAAAGAGGAAAAAGGAAATCATCTTTGCACAGCACCTTAATGCGAGAACAAATCTTCCCGGTATCTTCAGAGATAATCAAGAAAATCGACAAGATCAATTGAGAAACATTCATGTTTCAATATTCCTTTAACAATTAACTGTAATATTTTTAATTAGATTATCCGCAATCAAAAGAGACAGAAAGAGAAAGAGAGATCTGATGGGCTTTCATCCCTGCGTGATGAACAGATATAAAAGATGTCTTCGTTGGAAATCCGTTTTTCTACGAGAAGCGACGTTATCTCTTTCCTTAGCCGTTCGATCATCTCTACGTAGATCAGAGTGATCGATCGCTCCGACTAGCAGTTTTAATGGCACCGTCGTTGAGGACATAAACTTCCGCAGCAGCGTCGATTCCGGATGGATCGCTAAGTTAAGTTACTCGATAAAACCGTAGACCCTGCAGAACTTCTTTTACTTCCTTCCACTAGCTTGCGAAGAATGCTGGCAACGTCGTCTTTCCATTGGCTACCATCCCGCGCTGATCGATATAAGCTTAGATGACAAAAACTATATATAATCTCGTCATCCGCGCGACAATTAAGGCCACGTTTACCGAAAGATTTAACAAAATTTATTAATATGTTACCTACCAAGTAGATATACAATATATATTTCTAAAATACCTAAAAATTTAGCTATGACACAGATTTGAAAATATAATTTCGTTAGACCATCAAAGACTTATGTAGAACACTAATCAAGTTGGTTGTTAGAATATCAATGGAAACTCATTACAGTATTATTATATGCTTGAGCATCCTACATTGTTAGATATAAAAGGAACCTAATTTCTCTTCTATTGTCTACTTTCATGTATGTCAAAATGTAAATCCATTTCTGTGATTAGTTTCAAAATAAATAACTTTTATATTAATAGGAGAACAAGGGACTAGTTGTAACAGGGATAAATAGTAACACGCAATTTTTACCAGATTTTGAACTCTTGACGTCGAATATTTAACACGATCTTAACCTTATAACTTCCCGCATTACGTAAGTACAACCAGTGTTCCGCCACAAGCAGTACTTGATAGGTTTCATAATATATACAATATTCTGAAAATTGTTACGACATGCCCCTCGCTTCCCTACATTTGGTAAATAATAAACTAAGTTCAAATCAAATTAAATAAGATTTTTTTTTCATTTGTTTATCTCCATTATTTTATTTTAGTTATATTAATGATATGTGTTAAGTAACAGTGGCGATCCCTATAGAAATGATTAAAAATAACTAAAATTAGATATAATTTAATATTATGATACATAATTAATAATTCAACAATATTATTTTCAGATCGGTATGTAAATAAATTCTTAGATACTTTAACAAAATTATTTTTAGCGTGCATAGAACACAAAAAATATAGAATACAACTTAAGAAATCTCGATAGACTATAATTGTTAAGAAAGTGCATGGCACACACGGGAACGGAATAACCAGCTTGTTGATTAATTTGGTACACCTCTGCAATTAAGTTCGAAAACGCGAGGAAGTTTCTGTCTTCATTTTCTAGCTTGTGTGACGCATTTATCTGGCTTAAAGATGACTACCGCTGCGCTTCACCACCATCCCTTCGCATCGTAAAGCATTATCTATGTAGTTATCTGGTAGTCCACTTGCCTCGCTGCTCCTCTTGTCGGAAAATGCGGGGAAAACTGGAGCGAACTTCCGACCTGCTTGGTAATTGCTGGGTTGGCTTTGCCGCTTCTTTTCCGTGTTATCCTGTTCGGACCTCGAACGGTAATTCCCTGGGGCCTTCTCAACTTCGTTGTTTGTTGGGCTTATCGCTCGCTCGATATACATGCACGGACCAATTTCGGGCAATTTGCAAAGTCACAGCATCCGCGTTACGTTTATATACGCATTACACCAAGAAACTGATTGAAATCAGATCGTTTGATTCTTATATATTTTTTAATACGTAATTATTTCATACCAGTCAATAAATAAATCTGTGCATTGATCAAATGAAGTTAAATAAGATCTTAAAATATACCTTTTTCTAAATATATATTTTTGAAATTACTGAAATTACATTCGTCTATAAACGTACCTAACACAGAGCTGCACAAATAGCGTGATGGCCCAAGTCACTTCAAGGAAGAAGATTACACCCGACGCCGCTCTATAATTGAAAACATAAGAATTAACAGACAAGGCTGCGTCTGGAGAGACCAAATGTGATATAAAACTTCTCATGCCGTCGGTGAAACGTATGCCGCGGACTTACTCTATTCAGATAACTTGCATGTCTAAAAGACGTCATAAAGTCAGAAACACATCTCAAAAGAAAATCAATAGAAAATTAAAATGACTTTATTTTGATTCAAACGTTTTCTGACGAAAAATCAATGTCCACAATGTAGTCATTTTTTCATTGTTACTAAATGAGACAAAAATCATTTTACTCTGATCCTATACAAGTTTAGTATGCTACTTAATAAAAACTTTCTGAAAATATACAATATCACTTCCCGCTATCCAATGCATGTCTATCGAGTTAGATTGTAAAATTTACTGTTACATTTTTTTGGACGTCAAATCTTTATTGTAATAAAAAATCGTTATATTGACTTTTAACTGCATCATTTTGGACTAAAATCTGTTTCTTAAGATAAATACATCTTTCGAGACATACATCTCTAAAGAATATTGTAAAGGGATCTTCTAAACAATGTGTGTTGTCTAGATATTATTTAGGTATATTGGATGGGATTAAGAAGAGAGCAGCAATATGTTTAAAATCCCTACAAAAATGCATCCCACATGCAACTGTTTCTTGTAATAGTAAATAAAAGTATACGTATATAAGGTAACAATTCTAAAAAATATTTTACTCCAATGTTTATATCAATCTGTATCGCGGATACGTGATTTGACTTTGTCGCGGTGGTTCTCGAATGGTGAAAAGGTGACACGTTCCCGAAAAATCGGGCTCTTCTTCTCGCATATAGCCAGGCGTGATCAATGATTAAAAGCGCGCCGACATAGAATCGCGTAAAAAATGTAAGACATCTCTCTCAATTTCCCACTGTGCGAGATTCTCCGTGGCGCCGGTTGGATAATGCTCGAGAAAAATTGCAACGGACTGAGATATTTTTACTTTTTTGCGAGCCGCTTTGTTGTTCATTGCATGCGCCTCGGTGAAACGTGGCTATGGCTACGCGAGGGAATGTCTAATCAAATGCTATCGTTCTTCTGTGCATCACAATTCATCCAATAATTTTTGCAGTTGAAGTACATATTAAAAAAATTTACTAAATTTTAAAACATATATATTTTTCTGAATACTCATTAATTTTAACAACACAATCACTTCTTCTCTGGATATATCACTTTTAATGTTACTATTAACATCTAATATTGTCTCATATTGTCCTCGCTTTCAGTAAAATTATTATTATTTTATTAAATAAATATTTATTCAAAATAAAAAAATGGTTAAATCAAATTAATGATTCCTATATATTAAATAAAAATAATATTTATATTCCAATATTTACTTAAAACTATTCAAACATTTTTTTAATTAGTAGATTTTTAATATACGAGTAATGTATTGTAAATGCGTCGTTGTTGATAAATCAAGATATGATTATTTAATTAAGCCGATTTTAAACTCATCATAAATAATTGGGAGAAATTTTTATTTATATTTTTATTGATTGTGCATTATGCAAAATATTTTTCTCTTTAAAATTGTTTCATTTTATATTGTGGGATAAAATTGCAAAGTTGTGTCTAGAATATTCTACAATTTTAAAGTAAGCAATGAGAATCTTTAGAGAAAGAGAGAAAGAGTACGAGAGAAAAGCAAAAGAGAATAAATAAAATCTCCTATTTAAAAGATTATAAGGTAAACAAGTTGATATTTTAATAATCTAATTATGTATGCGCACGTTAATGTTTAGCAGTTGTCAGCTTTTCCATTTTCTCCGTGACCGAATACATATTATATTTCGTGTCTTAAAGATAATCTCGTTTCGACATCGCACTTCCGTTACCGATAATCAAATCAGCCCCAAATTAGATCTCTCGAATGGATCGAAAGTAGATTGCCCGATGAGCAAAAATAATCGAAAAGATTTTCAAGCATCGTTCATCGTGCTTAATTACGTGTAATTAATGAAATGGATTTTATGCAGGAATCGTATAAGTAAACCGTGGTTGAAGTAACGCAAAGCACAATAATCCACGAGTAATGAAGAGTAACGTATAAATGAGATTCTCGTGTTCAACCTCTCACGTATAGTTAAAAGCGGAATGTTACTTTCTTTTGTTCGATTAATAATTTCCATGTACGTGAATATTTTGTTCTTTACACAAAAAACTTGAGGAAATAACTCGCCCGTAATAAGTTTTGCGGTTGGATCCAAAAGTTTCAATTATTCTCGTCGCAGATTGTCTAAAGCTGCCGGATGTCCCTTCATTCACAGACCTTCCGTGAAAACTTCACGAAACGTCAACAGTCGCGACTCAGTATTTTTCAACGTCGAATATAGTTCTGGGTCAAATAAACGATTGTTCTATCCGGAAAGGAAGCATTCGTTAGTAGTAGACGCCTTTCGGACAAGGTTAACGATTTCGAAATACTGTCGCGTCGCGGACAACAGTCGTCGAACAAATGACGACAAATCCGCTGTCTTTGGCAGAACGGACAGATATTAATCGTCTCGGCGAGAAAATGGTGAATTAAGAGGAACAGACTGGAAAAATCTCTGCCCATAAAACCGGACGTCGCCCCGTTTAACTTAACTGAAAGAAGCCTCGCTTTCGAGGGTTCCAATGACATACATATATAACTAGACCAAGCATTCCACCTTTTGTAAAATAATAACAATATATCTTTAAATAACCAACCGTTGGAAGAAAAGAGAAAAGTTACACGTAACGTGTATAATAAAATTACGATGAGATCTAAAAGTTATAATTATTCTCGTCGCGGATTGTCTAAAACTACCGAGTACTCCTTCATTCACGAACCTTCCGTGAAAACTTCACGAAATGTCATTTCTGTCGCAATTGTGTTGCTTCTCACTTTCTAGGAAAAGCCATACTTTTACTTAAAATGTCAATTCATAAATGTGATTTTCAAATTATTATCATAAATAAATAAAGATTATCTAAGTGAACTTCTCAACTTGTTCTTAATTTGTTCATCAAATAACATTTATATATGTCATTCTTAAGAACAAAGAGATCATAATACTTTCTCCAATTTTTTTATAATTCCGGATTTATCATTTTCTCGGAACAAAATTATCCAATTCCAGGAGGATAGCTTTTTAAAAATTAAGTGAAACAAAAATAACAGAAATGACATTTGACTATATTTGCAAAACTATTCTTTTCACTGGCATTATTTGATTAGTCAATAATGTTCTATTATTAAATTGAAAAATAGATCTCCCCATTTCTGAAAAACTTAATTCTTTGAGTTGTGTTGCTCTTCGAAGTAACGATATAAATGTTTGGTTTAGAAATGTGTATATGCCGTTAGAAAATTCAGTGATCGCGGGATGATATTGTTCGTCTTCTCTCGATTCACTTCTGTCCCGTGGACAGTCAACGGCCTCTCCTTTGCGCGAATGTCGACGAGAGGATCGCTGATCAGAGGGCTGATAATGCGTGAATTGAATTACGGTATACGCATGTTGAATTATCCTCACGTAACGTAAAGCCCCATGACGTGTCGATGGTACGCCACATCCGCGCCAACGCCGCACACAACTGCAACAGAAAGAGGATCAAAAAGATTGCAACCCTGTCTGTCTGATGAATCCCCTATCTCGTCCCGGCGCTACCGACATCCCAGGCATCGATCCTTTCGATCGGTGTATTATATTTTTTGCGCCAGACGAGACCGCGTAATTTATAACCGCTACTGCAACACGCATACGAATCGTGTAAGATTCCTGCACAATAAATGGTCAAATCTCACAAATATGACGATATTATTTTTAGATTAAAAATAGCAAAATCGCGTTCTATTTTCTCTGTCGCTTCAAATAGTATTTACAGTTATCTCTTTAAATTGAGATAAGGTTTTTTTTTTCTAATATTAAATAAAGTATCTTTTAAAACCCATAATGTGAATACACAACAAATATAGGAAATATAAACCCTAAAAAGTCAAGTTGGACATTTAATGCTTAAATAATGCGAATTTATATACGCCTATCCAAATTTTATATACTTGTATCCAATCGTACAAATTGCGTACCGAATTTAATTTTCAGTCTTAAAATGCAATTCTAACAAAAAAAGTAGTAATATCACGAATTAAAATGATATAATATCCATTTAATAATATGCATGCTCTTATAGCGCATTTTAAAAAGATCTCTCTCTCTCTCTCTCGCTTAATAATCTGATGCCAATATAAACATCTTAAATACCTTTAAAGTTAATGATTAAAATCTGAGATATATCTATATATATATAATTTTCTATTTAGTTCTATTTTCTACTAAAATATTCTTTTCTCTCTTTCATAATTTTGCGTCGTCCATTTGTCCTTTCCATACTTCGAATTTTCCCCCTCGATCGTGCATGCTGATGCATTAATTACAAACTAGATACTCGCTTGTATATTTCAAATACGTGGATGCACATGCATTTCAGGATTTTTCAATAATATGATGTTGTGATAACAAGACGAAACACTAATTTCAAAATGGACAAAAGTGACGAAGAAGTAATTCTAGAATATTCGATGTACATTACGTACGCGCGTAATATTCCATTAAAACAGAGAGAGAGATTCGTTTCCAGAGAAAAAAAAATATTATTTTTATATGCAACCTGGGAATATCAAAGGTATGGACATATACGAGAGGATATTACGAATCGCCCGTGGCAAAGATATCGAGAGATCTCACATTAATCTCTGCATCATATAGCAATATAAAATTATTCTATTGTATACGCTGGGGAGAGTGTACACGTTGTGCAAGTATCGCGTACACAATAGATCGACTATATTGCAGCCTGACAGGAAATCAATACACAGCAGGTTCAACGTCGAATAGGATTTTTTTCTCACAGGGAGCGACGGATCGACTTGAACTTCTATGGGAGGAGAAGGCACGGGACAAAGCCGATCATCTCGAATTGATGTAATTGCCCCCCGGGAGAAATCACGTGTTGTATGTGTCAGGAGAAATATATCGAATGATCGCGCGTAGGAGGAATTCATTCTCATCATGATACATGAAATTAATTGCGAGTAAGACATGTTACTTTAAAGTCATGATGACGAAAAGGAAAATTAGTTATTTGAGTCTTTAAAAATCTTTCTATTTAAAAAAAAAAATTGTTTTTTGAATTTAACGTCAACTTAATCAGAGTGTGTGATAAAAATAGCTAAATAAAAAGTTAATTATCGGGTTATCTCTAAAGAAAATTGATTTTTTATTTTAACATAAATTTAATAGGAGTCTGCGATAGTAATAATCAAATAAAAATAAATTTCATCGAGCTATCTTCAAGAAAGCTGATTCCTTACATATTTTAACATAAATTTAATCGAAATCTGAGAAATAGTTAATGAAAAAATCAATTACAGAGCTAATATAATTCCCAAGAAAGGTAATTTCTTATTTTGATATATACATTTAATTGAATCCTGATAGAAATGACTAAATAAAAAAAATTATTATCGGCTTATTTCTAAGAAAACTGACTTCTTAATTTGACATCGAATTAATCAGAGCATAAGAGCAATAGTCGCTAAATTACTCGATATTATCACTATAATATTTAAAGGATAACGAGAATATCTGTAAGTGCTCTAATCTGAAAATTGTACTCTCTATCAATCCACTGTTGTGACAAGCCGCAACGAGAGGCGACTTGTCACTCGCAATGCAACTTTTTTTCAAAATTCAACCCTCGAGATCTGTGATGCGCAATCTTTTTAAAGAATTATTTTCGGGAAGCCATTTTTAGAAATAAGTAAAATATATAATATTTATGTAGCTATTACCTACATGAAATAGAAAATATAATTTTATGTTTTCTGCTATAAACTGACAAGTCGCGAAAAATTCATAGGTGAATGGCGAGCCGCAGGTGGCGCATCACTGCTTGAGATCATCGATTTCCCGCGCGATCAGTTACGCAAAAGGCTGAAATCAGGAAAAATTATTGAATTGAAATAAAAAAATATCCGCCTTTTTTGTACGCAAATTTTATCGCCGCATCCAATCGAATTAAGTTTGCTTTTAAGCCTTCGTCAATGCTGAATCTTCAGACACGAAACAGTTTCGAGACGGACTCACAGTGATTCCTGAAGAAAGCTATCCGAGAGCAGTCCGTGAAAGGTCTAATTGCAAAGCGGGCTCGATCAAAGGACTTCTAAAATAAAATAACCAGCATACGAGGAAATAATTACGCGAGCCATTAGGGGAGCTTCCGCGACACGGCGCGTCGCAAATGCAATTAACAGTAACGATTTTAAGAAAGCCCTCGTCGAGTTTCAACTTTAATGGACAAGCGTTTCAGTAGCGTCATTTTCAGCAATTCAATACGGGAAGAATTATCCAGCCGGGAAATTCAACGTTTGTAATTGATTGGCTTTTATAGCTGTTGATTATGTTAACAAACTCATTGTTGATACTCCTCCAGTTTATCTTCAACATTTTTTTAATTGAAACGAATCGCTCACACTATCCTTTCTAAATCACTTTTTGGATCTAAAGCTAAAGACGAAGTTTCGCAATTATCGCCGGTTTCGGTCTGCAAACACAAACGATGTACCTCCTATACTTTTCCTACCTTTTACAGGAAACTTAACACAACAAAGTTGCGACAGAGTCCGCACACGTGTGTCCTGTGTGTGGGTGTGAGTCGTGTTCGTGGGTCCGATGAATTTAGGGAAACACGAAAGCGATGTATTATTCAAAGGACGGAGTCGCGCAACTTTAATAAAAGGAAAATCCTTCCGGGAGATGCGCAGCTGGGATACTCAGCTATCGCCAGGAAGGAAATATTTGCGGAAAATTTTACGCTCCTTATCCGGCATCGGTAGGTGTTTTATGTATTTATAAGCTAGACTCTGTGAAGAAACAGAATTTTGTACGCGGAATAAGTATGCATCAATGATCGTCACTGCAGTCCTCGCTGCAGGAGATGACGTGGAAAATGAGGAGAAATAAGATGCTCATTAAAGGCATCAAAGGCATTAATCGATTAATTTAACATTTACTCGTCTTTCAACTTCCATTGCCTTTCTTCGCGCACGGCTTTAATTTCCGCTTGGCTTGACTCTGAATAAAAATAGATAAAGTCTCGAAAATTCTGTGGGGTATAACGTTTAAATTTCTGGACCTGCGATGTATGGTCTTCGGTGACCGGAAGCTCACGGGATTCCGGAATAGGAATCTCCGACCGTGTTCAGTAGCAGGACATTGTCGGACGAAGGCTCTGTGACTGGCACATGAATTGACCACCTGCGGTCGTGTTGGTTCGCGTCGAGAGTGAATTTCCGGAGTCGCATTGTCCTCCAAGATGTTCCATTGGGAATATCCATTATCCTTCTACCGACAAGAGAAGGTCGCCAATCATTTTTCTCGAAAATCAAATCTCAGAGAGCGTAGGAAATCTTTTCATACGCGAGTAAGCGTTCTGTATCAGACGTATTATCGCGCGCTGTATCAAATTAATTGAGCAGTCAACACACTGAGAAATTTAGTTCATCTTTATTTCTTTTAATGGAGAGTTAAGGATGTGATTTGATTTAAATCAAAAATGTTATATTTGACTTTAAATATACACATATTATATACACATTCTCTAACAAAAGAAATAAAGACAATTAATAACTCGTATTAGGTCGATCCGAATAAATTAATTAAGAGAAACTATTTTCGGTAGAAACGGATATTCGTGCTTAAATATTTTAGAGTGAATTTATATACGTATCCAATTCCAAACCGCGAACCGAAATCTTTCTAAGTTTTATTAAAACGTAATTATAAATAGAATTAAAATAGTAATATTACAAATCAGAATAAATTAATAAGCAATTTATAATAATTTTGTATGTAATAAGCATCTTAAGAGGACTGTAAATAATTTAATTTATTGCAAGAAATATTGCCTGAAAAACAATTAAATTAGTTAAACTTAATTTAGTCAAACAATTCTTTTTTTTTCAGATCAGTTATTCAATTTTAGGAAGAGGGTAAAAATAATTTTAACAATATATATATGTATAATGTCGAATTAGCCGAGCCGCTAACGGAAGCTTAAAACTAATGAAAGTTACACAATAGCGACAAATGTCAATGAATTCAGGGGGTACCGTTCGGAATAGGGACGTAGAGAAGCAAAGTCTCCCTAAGGATGAATAGTGGCGACCCGTTAGGTAGCTTCCTACCTTAATTTCTTTCTCCGTCGCGGAAACGAAGACAGATTGACGCGATTGGATTCCTATTTCGCGATCGCGTGGAGTCTTCTCTGTATTTCCCTGCTTATCCTTTTTTTTATTTCTTACAGTAAGTACGCCCTACCCCCTTTATTCCGATTTATTCCAGGTTCTGTGAAACGAGTTCACACGGCTGGCGAATGGAGAAATCCGAAATTGTTGATTTCGGGTTCAATTAGAGGTGCACGATGCCTTCCGGTGATTCGTCTCAGTAATGCAATTAGTCGCGGACACCACTCGTGTCGTCAAGGGTGTCCCATCCAGAATGGGACGAAAGCACGTGATAATTAAGACGCCAGACGGGCTACTCTTGAATATAATTAGGTATCAGCTGGCTTTGCTAAAGCATGCCGTTCTTCGTCGACCGATACTGCGTGTGAAAATGATAGTCTCTTTCTCTGCGAGGGTGAACACCTTTTGAATTAAGAGGTAAACCAACATGAAAAAAATTGTTAAAACAATTAAAAACTACAGCCATAATATACGGACTAGCTAGTTGTCTACGTTAAAATAGCAAAGTGGTATAGCAAAATTAAATTAGCAATTATATAATCAATATCTATTATAATAGCATACCAAATGAGTTAATACAGTAAAGATACTTTCTATGAAAATCAATCTAATATATAGATCAAAATTTAAAAAAAACATGCTGGCTGAGATGTACTTTATAATAGTAAAGAAATCTTGTTACATCAGCAATTTTGTTAATTGTATAGAATTAACTGAATTAGCATACTGATAATTGCTTACAGACGTGATTTCTTTGTTGAACCATAAAATCTTCCAACTATAAATATTGCTATAGCTTTGCTGAATCAACCAATTAATTTTTTTCCGTGAGCCAAAGAAGCCATGGGAGAATAAAAAATTCTCAACGTGAAAACGGACGAAAAGAAAAAATTAACCTTGGCTTTTAATTCCAAGAGTGTATCTCGCCTCGATTGATAATTCGATTACAACTTTTGCGTGTCGGTTCGCAATCGGCTCATCTCGAGAGGACTCAATGGTTTCTTCTCGAAGTCTGACGACGCTAAGAAATCACGAAAGTTTTTCGTACCGCCGCGAGCGAGTAGGTATACGGGATGCGGTGGACACGCGGGGTTCAGTAGGAATTAATTTAATTCGCAGAGCGATCGAAGGGAATCCACCCGTCCGTCGCCGAGAGGATCGTATGCGTCGAACGTTTCCGACGACGGAGCACACGATGGAAATTGAGTTTTGCTGAGTTTTCCGTCGCGACGATTCGATTTGTCCTGCGACATCGTGACGAGCGGCATGAAAAGTTTTTCTCGCGCACAGAGCGAAGCGGAGAAGAGATGAGAGGAGAGGAGAACGATCCTTCGCTCTCTGAATTGCGCACGATCGTAAAAAAAACGGGCGATGGATAGGTGAAGGGAAAATTGGGTGAACAACATTTCGCGAAATGATGGATGCGCTTTACTACGATCCGACGTTTTCAGAGGCTCCATTTAGAGAGATACGGGATATTCGCGATATCTTCCAAGCGGTTGATAGGAGTATATTCATCATAATTTTCAGTGCATTCTAAATCTATATGCTTGATAAAGCTTACTGAATTACGTGTGATTCCCTGAGGGAAAAATGCTTCCGGAGAAGCGCACCAAAAATCGGTAATAGTGTCGCGCAATCTCTCTCTCTCTCTCTCTCTCTCTCATCACATGTAGAATGCATCAGCACAGGAAATGCAGCGCATCCGCGACTCGTCAGTGACGGCGAATTTTGTATATTCGCAATGGCCGGTACTTTAGATGGGGCACGTGAAAGGCAGGAGAAAGGGAAATGGGGGGGACACAGCACGGGATAACAAATGTGGCTCTCACCGGAATTAAAATTGAAGAGAGCGACTCGCAGTTAATTCCCAAAGTGCCGAGAAAATTTTTGGCTCGTCGAAACATTCCACATGTCCGTTGCGACACGTAAAGGCAGATATATCTCGTGATCTTTCACTATCCTAATTTTCCCGAATAAATCTGTTTTCCAGAGTGTAAATCTCTGATCCAGATTTATAATCAATGACGTATTTAATACCAAAACCATGGAAGATCCTAAATTCGTCCTTTATTGAATTTTAGGTCGGAACTGTCGAAACCGAGTATTTCCTACTAAGATTCTTGCATTTTGTCGCTTCGTCTTCAATTCTTGATTGCCACTTTTATGCATGCTTCCACATAGAGCAATAAGAATGTTTTTATACGGTCAAATAAAAATATTTTTACGTCAAGCAGTAAAAATGCATCTACCGCTAACGCGCATTATCGTAACATCTCAGTGCGTGTGCATTTCGCGATATTTTTACAAAACTGACGACCTCCAAGATATGTGAAGAATAAGAATAAGACGCAAACCCCTCATTACTATCATTTTGCTCGCA
Source organism: Cyphomyrmex costatus (assembly GCF_001594065.2). Classification (NCBI taxonomy): domain Eukaryota; kingdom Metazoa; phylum Arthropoda; class Insecta; order Hymenoptera; family Formicidae; genus Cyphomyrmex; species Cyphomyrmex costatus. The sequence continues at coordinate 214,360 of NW_017280157.1, forward strand.
TCACTTTCAACTGTCGTAAATCGTGCTAACATTGAATTATTATGACTGACAGAAAAAAGTTCAATGAGAGAATTCATATCTCAAAAGATATCAATCTCTTGAAACTAATTAATCTTCCTATAACAAGGATTTCTTCTTCACTGACAGAAAATTTAACTCATCCATTATAATTACTCAATTTTTAATATCAATTGCAGTCTTTAATAAAAATTTTGCTTAATATTCTGTTAATAAAAAATTGTCAAGATATCCAGAAAAGTAGAATTGTGAATCCGACTCAATACTGTTTTGTTCATTTTTTATTTAATCAATGGCTGCGTTCAGCAGAAAAAGCAGCTTTGCAATTGTTGTAAAAATCTTAAGACTCTTACAACAGTTGCAAAGCTGCTTTTTCCACTGAACGCAGCCAATAATTAGATGAAAATTTAATATGATTGATATATATACATTTAGATTCTGTGAGTAACTGTAAAGATCAATTATATTAAAGAATTTTATAACAGTTGCAAAGCTGCTTTTTCCGCAGTCAATGTAATAAAATGGGTAAAAAGAAGTAAATAATGATATAAAACTTTTTTTCCTTTGCAACGTTAAACAGCGTTTGGACGCTGCAAAATACAATAGACAACTCTAGATTGCACCTGACCCGCCTTTTATCAAAGGAGAATTAATATTAAATTTTGAAGCTAAATTTCTAATATTAGAAAAATAAATGACTTTGTCGCTTTTAGGTCAAAACCAATATAATAGAATCATTAATTTTTTAGAAGCCTTTATTTAGAAATCTCTCTCTCTCTCTCTCTCTCTCTCTTTTCACATATGCGCGACACAGGATTGATTTTCTAGATATATGCCGCCCGAATCAAAATTCCTACCACTAAATTATCTCCCATCCGAATTAAATATTAATCTTTCGATTTATGGCAGTAAATAGAATACATATTATAGCAGTAAGTGGAATACGTACAAGGCGCTCTCCATTTCCTTGCCTTAAATCCAAACCGCGGCGGTTTACATAAAGGAAAGAATCGCCGGCCAATCTTATCAAGAATAAAGTCTTATTATTGATGACTTTTACGTTCAAACACGTATACCCTATACGTGTATTAAAATAAAGGATAAAGCCGGAAAGCCGTTTCCCCCATCCAGTCGGCCTTAAACTTCACCGCACAATGAGCCCCTGTGGATATAAACTTATGATTCACAGTATGTCAACCCGCGCAAACTTCGCAGCTGCGCGCGTGTTCCACACGGTTTACACTGGCTGCAAATGACGGTGGATCCTGAAGGTACCAAGTGTAACTAAGGCAGGCATTATCTCTTTACTGCAGAAACTCCGTTTTCCACGCCGACGAAGACAAGAGCGACGAGGCGCGTCGTGAGAGATCGCGGGAGACACGCCTTTTTGGAAAGGTACAAGAGAGACGAGATTTTTTTCTTTTCCCTCTCATGTAATGGGACAATAAATTGGGTAATAAAGATGCTCTGCAAGTTTTTCTTCGATTTTTTTTCAAGATTGTTAGGAATTGCGTGAAGACTTTGGATCTCTCTCCGTGATTAAGAAACTGTATTGATGGATTTAAAGCTGCGAGTAATCCGAGTACAAGTTGAAGAACGCTCGGTTGCATCGCGAGCGAGAATGTGCACGCGAGTTTCTCTCTTGGAAAATTTTTCCAAAGAAAAACTTTCGAGTAAGCGACTTTGCAAGCCCTCGAAGCCGCGTTTTCTCGAGGAATGCGCCATGCCGTTACAGTCACCAAGAGAATTCAAGTGATGGTATTTATTCTGGTCATATTCCGCCAAAAATGCAAAATGTTTTAAAAAAGATAACATCTAGAAATGGTCAGCGAGATGTCGGACCAACTAATCGATTCAACTGGTCTTATATTTACAGAATGGAGTCCATTATAGTTACATATCATTTTCATATATATTTGTTTGACATCTCATTTTTCTGATGACTGCTGTGATATTTTATGTATCGTTTTCTCTCGTGCCAAACAAAATACAGGAGATTTATTTTGATTATTCCCGAGTGGCTTTTTTTTCGACGGGCGACGATATCGAGTGCCACAGCCAGTTAATTAGCGAAATTAGGTCGCGTTAGCTAGATACACATTGTTCGACCTTTCCTGGAAGTGAAAAAAGGACGAGTGGACAGAAGTTTTGCTTATTTTACAAAAACACTACAGAAAATATCGAGTGACGCATTTCCGGACAAGTGCGCGAGTCAAACGGCATAGGATGAATAAAATGAGAAGAATTTTAATTGATGCGAAAAAAGATGATTGCGAAAATGTCGGAGCAGTGGAAATGTATTTTTTAACAAATTTAAAAAATATATATGTTTTGTTCATAAAATTCGAGATTACTTTTGCTAATTAATTTAAATTTTTTGACATTAACTGTATCTAATACATATAATTAAGTTTTTGAAATTATATAATTTCTGTTAAAAAGTACAATTTTAATTTGAGTTATATATAAAAATGAAAATAATTATTTTTTCTTATAATTTTTTATTTTGCTGATAGAAGATTTAACTCGAATATTATAGTCTTTCAATTTTCAATATTAGTTAAGTGTTTAAATATTAAGAAATAAAATATCAATTAAAAATTTATTAAAGATGCATTTCCGTTCTAATGTTCTTCTCTCATTAATCTGCATAATATTATATTAAAAGAGAAATTATAGAGAGAAAGAGAAAGAGAGAGAGAGACAGAAATAAAATACAAAAATAATTACTAAAATATACAAACAAATATGTAACAACAGGTATAGTCTCTTCTTTGTTACGCAAAAACATCATTTCGCTTCAGTGTTGGCAAGTGCGAAAGTAATTTAGGTCACTTCAAACTTTAAACTCAACGCAAGAACGAGGAAATACCTGGGCTATTGGAAGATTTTAATGAAATTTTTGGGACACGTTGCTTTTCGCGTTAATTAGTCGAGTCACAAAATGTAAAGTGCGAAGTGTCTATGTACCGTGAGCATCCGGTGCGGCGTGCGGCTATCGACTTTTCTGCATTCGTGACATTCGTAAGTGCTCGAAACACTAGCTGCGGTGGAGAGATCACGGGGATAAAGCGTCTCAAACCGTAGTAAATTCGCGTTAACATGAATTCGCAGTGGCGCGCACGGGAGACCGCACGTCCATCTGCATTCACATTGCATGCGTTACGGTATACGCTCGGCAAAGTTTCGAGATATCGTTCCACTTGTGTTAAAACCTGTTCTGTGGAACCGTTTTACAAGTCCCATAAAATGGCGAAGGGAGAAAAGAGAGAATTGAGGAAGGAGAACCCTAAGATGGGTCTAGACATAAAAAGTAGACTTTTTCTGCAGGGTTTATTTCAACAAAAATCTGTGAGAGGACGATACTTTTCTTTCTCACTCTTGCTCTTTATTTTCTTTACTTCTATTTTTATTTTATTTTTATTTCTTATTTTTTAATTTAATTACTAAATTTTCTGTTTGTGTGTTTCATTACTTTTTGCTGTACTTTTTTGTACTTTCTGCTTATTTAACATAATTATTTTAATCTTACGTTATGTTACCAAATTTTATGCTCGTGTTTTATTTTACTCATCTATTGCATTTTTAGAGGCCTTGCCCTAGAATATTAATAAAAAGATCTATATCCATCCATCTATCTCTTTTTTTCTCTCAAGAATTGTTATAATACAACGGACCACTCAAGTAGCTTTCTCATGTCTAGGCTCTTATTAGGATTTCTATTCTAAGACACTCGATAAGCGAAATTCATATCGTAAAAAGTGGCTTTTTTTATTTTTAATTTTATTTTAAACTATTCGTCAATGTCAATTTGGATCTATACTGATATGGATATGTCTGATAACGCTGACCGAGAATGCTGTTTCAGCAATCTCGGTCGGGGCGTGTTTAATCCGTTTTGAGCGAGAACGTGCCTCGCAAATGCATAATGCACATACCAATGGTGCACGAATAGAGGATGTAATTTGTACCGGCGACTGATTCTCGCCGGCGTAATCGCATCGTGCAAATTAGCGGTGATTTACGCTTCGATACGAATGGCAAGTGCACTCGGTGCGGGCGGCAATAAATTATCGCCGATCGCCTAATTGCCGTTTTACATTTCCGTCGCGAATTGAGAGAGAGAGAGAGAGAGAGAGAGAGAGAGAGAGAGAGAGAGAGAGAGAGAGAGAGA
>NW_017280157.1:218619-229553 GCF_001594065.2 Cyphomyrmex costatus
AGAGAGAGAGAGAGAGAGAGAGAGAGAGAGAGAGAGAGAGAGAGAAGCATAATTTAATATTCTGAAATCTATATTGACTATTCCTACCTACTCACGATTAGCATCCAAATCGAATTAAAATTAAATGTATTTAACAATGAAGTCGGATAAATTTTTGTAGTAATTTATATTCGATTTATCAGCATTTATTTAATTTGCTTCATTTACATTTATATCCCCTATAATAAACTTCTAATTTACGAGACGATAAATATGTGTGTGTGTGATTCAACCAAAATATATATATGATACTTGTCAAATAGCATATAATTGCATCGATAAATATGCGTAGCGATATTAACTCGTTTCCCAACAATTCTGCAGTTCATCGAGTTTGAAGGATGCTGTCAGAGCATAGCGAGATTATAAATGGGAAAGCGGGACCCGCGTCCAACGCGCGATGTTTGCGTTGTAAACGAACCAAGAGAGACGTTCAGAGACTAGGGTTAATCCGATTGCAGTTTATAATTTTAGAGGATATGCTGCGGTAGCGATTTCGACGATGCCCGCAGACTCCCGGAAACTAATTAAAGTACACGAATGCGAGATCGTGCGGAGAACTCGTCTAACAACGACCGTCAAGTTGCGGTAACCCTTGCTCCAGTTACTTTGGGTCTCTGTTACTGTTCTCTATCATTGGTGGTTTCAGAAATTTGTCAAAAAGGAGTTATTTGCGAATCGCAAACGAAAACTTTTTTTAACCCTCACCATGTACCATGGGATAACTGATGTCTCAGCGCTACTTGCTTGTGCTGCACAATTTTAAAAAGTACTGTAAAAAAGTTTGATTTATCAAAGAAAATCAGGTGCAACAAAAAACTTTTTTATCAAATAAAAATTAACTTTAAATATAAAAAAAAATAGAATATTAAATTATTATCATATATTTAAAAAAAGTATTATTTAATGTGTGTATAATTTATAAAATGTTTTATTTAAAATTGTATTAACACAAAAAAAATATATATAATGGTGTCTACATTTTTTAGATATATTTAAGAATTTCTTAAATAAAAAAATATTTTTGGAATATCAAAATTATGATTAAGCATTTCAGAAATATTAAAAATATTACATAACATTTTCTATAATATTTTTAAAAAAGGACGTTCCTCTCTCCCTCCGGTAGACCCCTCAATGAACTCTGTATCCATCGCATCATTAATCCTGAAACTCTACACGTGGGAGTCGTGCGATCGTAGATTCCCTTCGGACCACCGTAATCTCGATTTCTTTCGAAAGAAACAGCTCGTAAAACTCTTTTCTCTTTAAGATGACACGGTCTAAAGAAGTCTTGGACGCGAAGCTTGGAGCCTTGGAGCTGCATTGCTCTCACTGCAGCGAACGCTATTTGGATGCGCGACGGGAAGTTCGCGTTCTCAGATTACTCGCGTAACAAAATATCTCCGGTTTGTCCTCGTTACGACGAGTTACGAGCAATCGAAAGTTCGAGCCCCTCGGGTCGCCCGCGGAGCGTATTACCTCGTTTGTCGCTCTTTTCCCTTTCCAGAAATCGCAGCTCGCTCGAAATCTCCGATGATGACGGCGATGGTATCATTTCGCGAGACGACTCGCGACGCGATAACGTCGAGTATGTGACATGTCATCCGCATTTCCGGAGTTCCTCTTCAGGAGATGACGAATACGACTTTACGAGAAGGTGACGACGACTTTTCTGGAATATTCGATTATCTGAAGCTTGTCGTGCCTGCTCTCATATTCAGGTTTTCGCGATACGATACCAACCAAGAGAACTTTTATAAATTCGTAGGCAGATAATAATATCGCCATTCTAATACGATTTAAAAAGGTTCTGGCCGAAGTGTCAAAGAAGCAAGATTGCTTCCGGAATTCCTGAACGGACTATAAAGACTCTTTAATCAGAGATCCATACTCTTTAAATTCTTTGGAGTGGAATCTCACTTTAAAGAGTAAAATCTTACTTTAAAAAGTGAAAATTCTGCGCCAAAGTGACAGAATTTTCAAGTCACTTTTCGGAGTGAGATTCTATTCCAAAGAATTTAAAGAGAATTAATTGGTTCGATATTTTCTAATCATTAGGATAATTAGTCAGAACGAGATAATAATATGTAATTATTCTCACTCGTACATTTTCTAAAAAATATTTGTGTAAATTTAATACTATGCAGTGTCTATATAACGTAAGATCACCAGAGGGTGATTATCAATATATTATAGTATAAATCCATGCTGTTAAATCCACATTGTATAATATATGTTGATATTAATATTAACACACCAATACGATAAGAATTGTATATTTTTTTAGAATGTAGGATTTTGTTAAAACGACAAGCTTTTAAGCCGTGATCAAACTAGAAATTGATTGAGATTGGAGATTGGAATTTAACCAATCAGAAGAAAGAAAATCAATCTCGAGTTTAGTGAACTTTGCTTTGATTGGTTAAATTGCAATCCAATCTCAATCTCTAATCTTATCACAACTTAGAGATCAGTTTTTGATTAGAAATTTTATACGTATATATATATAGAACAAACCGATTTCACGATTGTGATTTTCACGTGCTCATGCATCTATTTCGAGAGACACCAAGCGATGTATTCCCAAACAGAACAAGTCACGATAAATTAAATCGTGAATGATTGAAAAATTACTTTCAACGGTCATTTTGAATTCATTTCGATATCATGATGACCTTTGTTGTTTTACTTGAGTTTTCACTCATCTCTCACCGGCCGCCGCCCATGGAATTCCGCGATAAGGCCTCGACGTAAATCAACGGCGTTTTATCGACAGCATGTCCAAAGGGTGCAAGCGCAAGCGGGTGAGAGATGAAAGGGTGGCTGGCCCGCGGGGCTTGTTTTCCGGTCGCAAGCGCGCATCAGCCACCGGCGCGGGGTGGTCGCGACTGTTTGGAAAAACGCGATCGTCGACCGTGGCTTTTCCGCACCGTCGCCTGGACCAAGATAACGAAATGCCGATATTCAACCGCACGTAAATAGCCTGGTTATATTTATATCTTCGCGACGCTCGCACTGCAGCGATCGCCATTCGGCCGGCGGGAATTCTGTAAATTTCGACCGGAGTCGCGCGAGCTTATCCGTTAACGTAATCTGAGAAGATTCTATCCACGGGAATATTATATAAAAGTATACTGAAGAAGAGGAACGGGAGCACGAAGAATTCTATCTCGAGTCCCCACGTGCTTTTCAATCATAGATTTCTCGACTGCAGAGGAGTTTCTCCCTTGATTCTGTAACAGCACTGGCGAGATGAAGAAAAAAAAAAAAAAAGGAGAAGTAATAACCCCGTGAAAGATTCACGCGTCAATTCACGTGAACGTGTCGTTATCAGAGCAGCGAAATTCTTTATTTATCTTTTCTTCTCTCTCTTTTTCCTTCTCGTTGTGTTCTTTTCCGGATTAAGCGAAAAAGTCGGATATCGCGAATGCGGGTACCTTTTTGGTGAACCAACAGTATAAATAACGGCCGGTTCGTACCAAGCTGTCAGCTCGGTTCTACGTCGCTCGCGGCCGCGAAATGCACACTGCAATTGTCGTCGCATTGTCCATTCCTTACGCGCCTTTATCAAAAATACCACCTTTGAAAAAAGTAAAATAGCACGAAACAAAAACAGGAAGGTTTGATCTTCGCGCGTGCGGTTTGCGACTGTGATAACCGGTAAAAAAATATCCTCTAATAAATACCGAGCGATTGTGTATAAATTTATACATGTGTATGCAGGTGCAAGCATGCTGACACTATACGAGCGTTGCTAACGAATTTTGAAACAGGCGCGCGATAAAATTATCACAAAACAAGCGTCGCACGCAACATTATTAAACAACATGAAAAAACATGCGATTCGCGAAGCAACGCATTCATTTTCTTCCGCGACAAACATTTCGTTAAATCGCGAGCAATTTCCCCGCAAATACGAGTCCCGTGGCCCATTTACACCACCCGTGAACGTAAAATATTTTGCTTTACACTCGCGCGAACCAATTAAAACCGTCCGAGTGAGCCCTTCAACGAGGTGCCGAATGGACAGCAGGATAAATCGTTAAAATGAGAGAGACAAATGTATATGTGTGTGCGTGTGGATGTGTTATACTGTATAATATACGACGTTCATGCTGAAAACATAGTCATAAAGAGATTGTAAAGAGGAAAAATTGTGACATCCGTTCGTCATTCAAAAATCAACCAAATCCGAAAAAAGAATCCCATCTCAAAGAACAGACCAACGGTCAGGAAAAAGTCAAATTAACTTTATTTTGACGTTATGAAAAAGTCAATATGATGATTTTTGGTTTCAAAATTTGACTGTTTATCGACGTTTTGAGAATTAAAGTTATATAAATCATTTTGATTTTTTGTTGACATTCATGTGTTCCTTCGGATGCTATACACGTTTGGTGATTTCGGCGGTTCATAATCTTCCACGACCATTTGGCACCAAAGGAACCGCACGTAATTAAACGTCAATGGCCAAATTCGAGGTCTAGATCCCAAACGCTCTCAAACGCGAACCGCCGTTTATTCGTTGGCTCGATCAAACGCGCGCGCTAATTGCTCTCTCGGAGGGGTGGACACATTAAATGTTATCAATTAAGAGACCCGACCAAAGCGCGATTGCCGCGGGCAATTAATCCCCACGTCGTTTCCGATGGCTCGCGATAGATGATGAGTCAGCAGCGTCGCGACATCAAGCGTTCCGATAACACGGCGCGTCGCCGTCCAAAAACCTCCACCATTCATTTGGAGATAATGGACCATCGGATCCGCCGAGAGTATTTTTCGTCATTGTTTGTCGCGCCGGGGACAAAATAGTCGGAAAACGAAGGGAATACGTGTTATTGGCAGTCGAATCTGATGAAGCGTTTTTAAGCGTTGGGAGTTCATTGAAATAGGTATCTTTATCGTTGATTATTTCTAGCACATTATATATATATAGACATTGTTAAATAGACATTGTTGAATAGAACTATTGTTAAGAAATGTTATTTTATTCGTATATACACATGGAACAAAAAGGTCGCTGCTCTATAGTTACGTGGGCTTCACTTAAAATTCTATTATAATTAACACTTCGTGTAAACAAATTTTCACTTGTTCTTATGCCTATTTCATAGTTAATCTACCAATGTAAATTAATTTGAATTTGAATTTAATTTTTATCTTTTTAGAGTAGAAATTTAACGAGAAACATTGTTTTCTATATTATTCGCTTGAACATTAAGTAAATATTGCGGGGCCCAAGATTTGTTAGGTGGCCTAATATAATATAAAAACATTGACATATTTAATTATATTCTAGTGAAAATATAGTTATAAAAAAATAAGTAATATTTTAAGAATTAATTTAGAACATAAACTTATTATTTATTAAAAAAATGTCGAACCATATTAAACTTGACGATATAACATACAAAAAAACTTTAACACATTTTGTCCAAAATCTTTGTGGTTATTACTTTAAAATAATTTTAAGAAATTTCTGAAGAGATATGAAGCAAAAAGAGATGCTCGTACTGCTTGCGATAAACATTCATGAGGACAGGTTCAACGCAAAAGTATTGCTAGGAAAATATGTTCTTGAAAAGAAACTTTGGAATCGAATAATATCTCTATACATTGAAATATTCACTTTGAATTTAAGCTATTTGGATTTTGTGGAAAATTCAAATAAACCTGAAAAAATCAAATTCTGTAAAAATATATATAATTCATTTTACCATCACGTTCAGATAAACACATAATGTCATTTAAATAATGTTTTTCCATTGCAAACTATTTTAATAATTATTTCAAATGTATTTCATATCAAACTTAGATTAATTATTGTTTACGATATACTTAACTCAAATACAACAAAAAAAAAACAAAAATTACACAAGAAATAATAAAATATGGATGCTCACAATTTTCATCTATTCCATCTTTTCTTTAATATTTTTGTTTAAATATAAAATTATATCATTCTTTGTTTATTTATGTTGCATTATCATTTTGTATATCGTTGTCTCGCCGGCTTGCAAACAGCTTGAATTCCTCTCTCATAAGAATTCAAATTGTCTGGAAAATAAGGAACGCGTCCTGGAATTTTCACAGAAGTCCGATAATGTGCGGCTATTTAAACGCGAGACCCCCTTCATCGTGCGGACCTCGAAAGAACTCGGAGTTCCGAGCTACTGTCTTTGGCTGTGCTATAACGATCCATTAATATTAAGCAGGTGTAAATAGCCTCGCCGACAGGTACAGGGCCTTTCTACCATCTCTAAGCAGTAATGAAAAGCAGTGTCCGTGCACCATCCCCATGATCCCCATTCTCGTTCGAAGCAGCAGAGAGGAACGTTTTCATTACGCCGCCACTGCCGTTACCTTTTTGTCGAGATGAAATTTTTATTCAAACTAAGCAAAAGTTCCTTCTTTATTCGTACAGAACAGAAGATTGCGGCAACATTGCTACAACTTTTTAAATGTTAATTTTTATCGCTGAAACGTTGCAATGTTGCTACAATATTGTTGAAACGAGTTGAATCGACGTTGACTTGACGATTTCGACATCGAATTGATATCGATTCCGTTATACATAATTTGTGATATCGTGCTACTAACTCGCAGCCATTAATTATTAGATTCTTAAATTAGATAATAAATGTCATTATCAATGATAATCAATAATTGATAAATCAATAATTTCTGAATTTCAATCTCCTTCTACATTCGATAGAAGGTCCACTTTTCTCGACAGAAAAATAATATCAAAATAATAAATTATAATAAATAATATCAATAACAATAATAACAATAATTGTAGAATCAAGGGAAGAATAAAAATTATTGAGACTCACCAATAGCAGTGCACACCCCTACAATTCTTGTTATAGTCGACAGATGATGCACGTCGCTCGATCTTTCGTAAGTAAACATATCGCCGATGGGATCCTTTACGAGATCCTTTGTCTGCGTTATCATGGGACGTCCAATAGATCCGCACGTTTATATGCCTTTTAACAAAAATCCTACAGGATTATATCACTCGTAAAATTACTTGAAAGATATTTTTCTAAAAATGTCTTTATAAAAATTTAAATGGTTATCTCTTCAAGTTTATTATACATGTTATACTCTCTATAACTTTTAAAATAAATCTCACTTTGAAGAGTAAAATCTCATCCTTAAAGATTGAAATTAATCCACTCTTTATTGAGATCGACTCAAAATGTTCTCTCATCTTTTAAAATAATTTCATTCCAACGAATTTAAAGGATAATCCCCCGAAAAAACGTATATTGCGACATTTCTCATATTAAAAACAAATTATCTCATAAAAAATTTTGTTTAAAAATTTATCTAATCAGTGAATGATTACTTTTTCTCTTAATTCAATGATATAAATTCGCTTGTAAATAAATTCTGCGGCAGTTATACTCGGATCAAAAAAACCTGCGTCAAACTCTCTGTAAAATTTTCTTTGCCTTTTTGTTCTTTTCTTTGTCACGATCGGGTCGCGTTATTTTGAATTTTCTCTCGACATACCAAAACTTTTCACTGGTCGTTAAAGCATCCTCCACTGTTGCAAGCTCGCGCGAAACTAAACGCGTCACGGCCACCGAAGAAGGAAATCGCCGAACTTGCGCAAATGCCGCCTCTGTTCGAATTTCCTGCGACTCCGTGCCACGTGTACCCGGAGGTGTTATTACAAGAACAAGGTTCACGCATTTACCAGATGTAACCTTTGCTATTTTATTGTCTCTATATACACACATATATTCTCTTGTATATTTTTAATCTTAATGTCACATAACATAACGAGCAAAAAGTTACGATCTTATTTTATATCTATGACGTAATATGTATATGTAGAACACTATTATATTTCACTCTTAAATTATCGGATTTCTTTAGATGGAATCGGATTTCAGGATTAGAGTAATGCGGGATAAGAAGGCGATATAATATTTGTCCAACAATAAAGTTACTATATATATTTATTCACATACAATAAATTTTTATAATTGTGCGGTATACAAAAATATATCCACTCGCGATAAGCGTGTAGAATACTTGAATAACACGGACACGAGGTGAGGTAGAAATAGTATTATCTACGGAATAACGGTATTTAAAATAAAATGCCGTCGCGTATATGCGTGCGACGATCATCTTTTGTGAATATTTTACATTAAGTTTGTTCGCATTGCTTAATATCTCAAAATCTTTGTATTTAAAACAAAATGTATATTCAGGCGTTGAAAGAAGAAAAAGCAAAAATTCTGAAAAAGATTCTTATAAAAAATGCAAGCAACGCGAACAGACCTTCTAACGCGCACAATAAACATATAGTGTGTGTGTATATATATATATATATATATATATATATATATATATATATATATATATATATTCAGCTTAAAGCGTTTCACCGTTTTCAGCCATTATTTCGCTGCGAAACCGAACGCAGTAAAGCATTTTGTACTCCTACGCTTCTTCGCAATTACATGCAGGATACACGTGGCTGACATTTTTGAAAAATATATTTTTCGTATTCACAAGTATTTAAAGCGCTTCTGACTTTATCGCGTTAACCTTCTTCTCAAAGTCTTTCCTTTGCTCGGGCTATCTTCTTCTTACTCTTGGCCACTTTGGGACTGCAGTCCCAGCTGGGAACGATGTGCTTCCCTTGAATCTCCAAAAAATTGATGCTACAATCGCGAGTTATGTTGGCGGATTTTGGTATTATGGGACAAGAAATCGGACTCAAGGATTTTCTGCTGCAGTGCTGAACAGCAGGCGATGGTGCCAATGATCTGAAATTTACAATTTGAATTATTCTTCGTTCTTAAACTTTCCGAGAATTATTCAAAGAAATGTTTAAACTGCGACCAACGCACCTATTTTTGCTATTAGGGAGTCTTGAAGTGTCTATGGGAGCAAGTCGGATGTTTTTCGGCCAAACAGTAGGAGAGACAGAAGTTTGCCAGGCAGAATGAATATTCGGATTCCTCAAGAAAGCACCCGACTTTTTCGCAGAACTTTGAAAGCCAATGTTCCGAGCTGATCCTAAAATATTAACGATTTTTACTTGCGTTAAAATTAATTAATTGATAATGAAATAACTTAGTGTTAAATACCTTGGCCGGAAGAGATTTCCAAATCCACGTTCATAAATTTAATCGGGATAGTCTTTACAGTAGAAAAGCTTTCTCGTGTAGACACTGTAAAAGGCACGGGACTTACAACAATTCTCTCATTAAAAATAGTGCCAAGCTTATTTCTGCCTATATGTGGCGTGCACAGCCGCTCCTTGGACTTCAAAGCGTCATCTTCCGTATCTTCAAAGTCTCTTAGTTTATTTGCAGAGATTGACTTTCTCGATTTCCTAGAAATCAAGTACACATTATTGAACAACAAAGAGCGCGGCTGTGTTCGATATTTTACTTTCTTTTAATCTTACTTCTGGATTCCTTGAAGATTCGCATCGTTCTTTATTGTCTGAAGGGAACTTTCTGTATCCAGCAATCGATTTCTTATACTTATAGATTTGTTTTCAATATAATTAGGTGAAATTGCTTCTTCTGTCCAATTCACTTTTGAGTTTCTTGACGAATTTCTATTACTGTGAACAGGAGCAGGAGCTATTCTTAGGGTGTCAGTCAGATCATCGCGCAAAGAATCTGTTTCAGCATTCTCGTTAGAAAACAGCTCTGAGATTACATATTCCGTCATCATATCGAGAACATCTTCAAATTTTGCTCTATTCAATTTGTATTGCGCAGAATCCTCTTCTTCCTATAAATAATATATTCGTAAGTATTTTTTTTATATAAGTATATAAAGATTAGTATAGTATATGTAAATTACGGCATACAAAAGAAACTCTTTTTTTACCTTCATTGAAAGATTGCGTTCTAAGAATAGGTCATCATTCCGTGAATTATCAAGTCTCTTCTTTGTCTTCTTATCGCTGAAGCCAATGTCACGTTGCGAACTGTTGCTGTCACAAGTCGAGTTCTTGCCAACTATTCTCAGGTATGGTATCTGTGTTCTCCACTGCGTGCACTCGTCCAAAATAGATTCTTTAAGCAACTGATTGTCCTCCTCGTAAAAAGTCCTCTCCACGGTCGTCCATTGCTCCTCTAATTTCTGAGTTGCCACGCTCTCCACCTCCTGCGACCATGAAACAGATGTTGCCGCGCTGTTGCCATTGGACAGGATGTCATCGTCCTTCAACGCGTTCTGCCGTGGCAAACTAGGTAGTCGGAAACGATCGTCCAATTCGTTGTCACTTCCATCCTCCTCGTCCTTGAGTCTCAACAGGTGTTGAGGAGCCTTTATCTTCTGCGCTAGCGGGCTAATCCTAAAAGATGAAAGTTCCCAATAATTTCAATAATCAACAATTACTCAATAATCATATGATAATTTCGAGAATTGTGTAAAATAAATGACAAACTTACGTGCTTCTCCTGATGTTGTTCATTCGCATTTCATGCTTTCCCCAAGGGTCTTCGCCATCAACAAGATCCAATTGGCGACGGTCCCGTCGCGAGGATACCGTAACCCGCGTGTTTTCGACGTGAGAGAAAGAAAACTTACTGACGCTCTTCCAATTTCTGACGTTCGTAACGTCCTCGACTAGAACCTTGCAGGGCTTTCAGTGGAGCGGTCGCGTTGCCGCCACGCCTATTTTTATCATTCATAATTTCTGTTTTACACCTCACGCGAGCCTACTAATCCTACTATCGATCCCGTGCTCGAATCGCGACTGAAATCTGAAATATTGACCATGATATAACCCACGACGAGGACGATTTGCTCCACCCCTCTGCGCATGATATATATTATTATACCAGAGAGAAACCTGAGAGAGGACATAACGACCTAAAACCTGTAACCACAAAATACTG
>NW_017280158.1:0-470 GCF_001594065.2 Cyphomyrmex costatus
CATGCCGTTATTATTAATTATTTCAATTATAATAAATTTTTACAACAATTAGCGATCTGCGTGAAGCTGGACGGTGGTGTCCTCTTTCGCGCATGCAGCAGCTCGCAGAAAAAATACCGGCTAGTAGACATATACGAACGGCGAGGAGATAAAGAAGATCGGACGGAAGGGAACCAAATTACGACGAGCTAGAGCGCTGGATGTAATAACCGATGATTTTCATTTTACGCAGATTGCGCGACCAGACCATACCATGTATGAGCATTTGTTTTTTTCCGTTTTTACCAATGTTTCAATTGTTAAATAATTACGCAACTGTAATTATTACAAGTATTTATGCGTGCACATTTATTAAGGCGATATAGACGTATATAATGTGGTTGACATCATTGACGATTAATTATCAGATAGATAAAAAGTTTTGATTTATTTACTTGGAAAAATTTATTCAATAATCAACAAGGATTCTT
>NW_017280158.1:499-817 GCF_001594065.2 Cyphomyrmex costatus
TAATTTTTTTTTAAAAGAACACTGATTTATCCTTTTTTTAACAGACATACAGATTGAACCCTTCAGATTTATAATTAACGCAATAATACTCTTTCTACAGTGTGAATTTACGTGTAGTGTACAGAAGAGTATGATTAATTTTTCTTTTTAAATAAAGTGTAAACGTTCTTTGCTTATCATCTGTATTATTTTATGATGTTTTCTTACATAAATGTGCTCTCATAAAATTAATATATACTTCTATTACTTTAATATATAACATAGATTTAAAAAATGATTTAAAAGTGACACAAATGTAAACGACACAGTTGTAAGCGT
>NW_017280159.1:0-833 GCF_001594065.2 Cyphomyrmex costatus
CGGCAGCATTTTGCGGTTACAGGTTTTAGGCCGTCATGTCCTCTCTCAGGTTTCTCTCTGGTTGGGGCTCTAACTAGGGACCCTCAAGTAAGAGATCAGACAACAGCGTGAAAGATGCGGATTGGCTGCCGCCATTAGTGGAATACTTCCGTTGGTTAGGTTAGTACCCAGGTAGCAAACACACGTCATTTTGACGTCAAATTCTGGTCATGTTGGTACGAATGACGTCAAGTGACCAAAAAGTGACCAACCGATATTATAACGTCATTATGACATCGTCATAATGACGTTATAATGACGTTATATTTTGGTTCTCCTTAATTTTCCTTTTAATAAGAAAAAAGATATAGTAATAGTAACCAAAAAGAAATAATTAAACACAAATAGCTGATTATCATTGAATTATTTTGTTAAAATAACAAAATACAATTTTTTTGTTAAATGAACAAAATATTGTAAATTTTTTTATTTAGCGGCGGTACACATTTATTTGCTTACTTACTTTTTGTAAATAACAAGGTAAAATTTTGTTGCCATTATAAAATAAGTGTTCTTTTTGTAATTTTAACAAAATAATCTGTTTGGGTAGACAAAATATTTTTATTAAAAGTATATATAGACAATTTGAAACATCTCTGTCAATAAGGTAACAGTGGAGCAGTACGTTAGGTGAACGACTCAGAACAGGACCATGGATCAAGTCACGAGTTCAAATCCTATCAGGTTTAAAAGTTTTTTCCTAGGTATTATTAGTCAGTTCAGCACTTAAGGAGAGGACACAAATGATGGAGAAAGAAATCTAATTAATAAGAACTGCTGTAACTTTTTTTTTT
>NW_017280159.1:1637-15690 GCF_001594065.2 Cyphomyrmex costatus
ATATTTTGGTTCTCCTTAATTTTCCTTTTAATAAGAAAAAAGATATAGTAATAGTAACCAAAAAGAAATAATTAAACACAAATAGCTGATTATCATTGAATTATTTTGTTAAAATAACAAAATACAATTTTTTTGTTAAATGAACAAAATATTGTAAATTTTTTTATTTAGCGGCGGTACACATTTATTTGCTTACTTACTTTTTGTAAATAACAAGGTAAAATTTTGTTGCCATTATAAAATAAGTGTTCTTTTTGTAATTTTAACAAAATAATCTGTTTGGGTAGACAAAATATTTTTATTAAAAGTATATATAGACAATTTGAAACATCTCTGTCAATAAGGTAACAGTGGAGCAGTACGTTAGGTGAACGACTCAGAACAGGACCATGGATCAAGTCACGAGTTCAAATCCTATCAGGTTTAAAAGTTTTTTCCTAGGTATTATTAGTCAGTTCAGCACTTAAGGAGAGGACACAAATGATGGAGAAAGAAATCTAATTAATAAGAACTGCTGTAACTTTTTTTTTTTCGTGTGCGTCCACATGCGTGCGAGCAATATGGCACCCAATGAGGATCTGTCATACGCATGACATTCACGCGTGCGGATAATTTTGCACGCGTGAATGCACTGTGAGACCATTGTGCGCGCATTTTGTTATCTGGGAACATGATGTTAAAATAACGTCCTTGCAATGACGTCAATAATTTTGCGACATTAGTACGTCATTAGTACGTCATTAAAACGTCATTTAATGACGTCAGTCATGGTCAGTAAATGACCCAAATTTGACGTCAAAATGACGTATATTTGCTACCTGGTTATGCTTTCCTTTTACGGCGTGTTCAGATTCCCACCCGAGTGCTCCCTGGGTGTTATGTCATCCTTGTTTAACATTTGGCAAACAATAAGGATAGAAGGATACCTGAGTGGCACTCGGGTGGGAATCTGAACATAGGCTTAGATGACACAGGGTGCGTTCCCATTCATTTCGTTTCAGTGCAGTAGCCAGTGGTCGCCATTTTGCTGGATACTGCTGTTGTGCCGCCAGTGTCGGCACAGGATTCGGGATCCACAAAGGATTCGGGAGCAGCAAATAATTATTAATCACTTTTCTTTTTATATTACTTTTAATAACAATGGAATAAACTTTATTATATAATCACAATTATTCACAGAGTAATTATTTCACATAAATCACTTACACTACGCGTGTCGCGATCTAACTTTTAATTCGTATTCGAGCAGAGTGACGCGCTACACTTTGATAAAATTACTGACTCCACTCTGCTTCGGTCTTCTCATAATTATTTGAATTATTGAGGTCTGCGACCTTCTTATTCGGCGCTTCTCGTCAGCGTTCCGATAATCGGTCGAGGGCGTGATCGCGTAATCGCGTCACGCTCGCGGTTTTAATATTATAATAAACTTATTTCGCCGCGCGTTCCGGTAATCGGTCGAGGGCGTGATCGCGCAATCGAGTTGCGTTCGCGATTCGTTTATATTATTAATTTATATTATTCTTATTTCTCATCTTCTTTATTTCTTGGTTATGGCGCAATTGTCACTTGTGCAATTTAGGGTGCGTTCCGAAATTTGCTGACAGTGCTGACAATACTGTTTTCTCGTTCCAAAATCGGTTCAGCCACGTTTCAGCTCTGCTGTAACTACTATCTTTTTCAAGAAAGTAGGTCCTAGGGAATTACTGACTTCCGGCTGATTTTGCACAATTTCAGAAGGTAGTGCCAAGTTCAGTAATGCATATGGCTACTGGCATATATGTATACATAAGGCCCTTAGCAGAAACGTGACTTATAATTTTAAGACAGTCCTTGTGTAATATAATTTTTCATACGTGTTCTTGGTATCAATAATCCTCGTTTCGAAATTTGATTTAAGATATTTAAAATATACTCATCGTCATCATCTGAAGAACTGTCGGAACTATATTCCACACATATGACATTAGATATGACATTCTGAATGCCAATCAAAATCGGTGTTACAATTGCCGTTACACAATAACAGAATTTTCTTCTTTTAGTTAAAACTAGTACTCATAAATTGCAGAAACAAACACGGAAACAGAATTACATTAGAAATATTGGAATCCTATAATTTAATAAATTAGGTTAAGTTCTATACATGTCACGCACTATTACTGCAAATGCGTTCCGATTTTAACTGCTGTCAGTTCTACTGCGAATTTCGGACCGGCTAAAATGTAGTGATTTCAGTAGTGGTACTGTCAGCATTATCAGCAAATTTCGGAAAGCACGTCCTTAGCACTCGTGACACTGCACTGGAGAAGCATTCCCAAATGACTGGATACTGGCTAGTGACGTCATACATACATGCAGCCTCGCCAGCCTCGCACGCGTAATATAAAAATTGTAATAGTGTTGAACAGAATTATTGCTAGTAGAATCATCATTGCTAACAGAATTATTGCTAGTATTATTGTTAGCTTATTAAAAAAATAGAATTATGTACAATAATTTGTTTTTCAACGTGATTATACAAACATATGTTATAACCGTCGTTAGAATATATGAAAATAACGCTAACACTTATTGATATTGTCAATTGAAATAATTACTTATCAATACAATAATCTTTACTAGCAATAATCTTTCAACCTTAACTGTTCAACATTATTCAACACAATTTTTAGGTTATTACGCGTGCGAGGCTGCATGTATTTACGACGTCACTAGCCAGTATCCAGTCATTTGGGAACGCTTCTCCAGTGCAGTATCCAGCAAAATGGCGACCACTGGTTACTGCACTGAAACGAAATGAATGGGAACGCACCACAGACTTCTATATATTACTAGACTGATAACTTCTTATGTATAAGGCGGCGGAATTTCTATGTACAAATCAGTCATCCATTCTGCGCACGCGCTTTGACGACGCATATACATAAGTAAATAGTAGTAATAGTATTGTTCGTTTTGTCTCTCGGAGCTGCTCGGAGTCGCTCCGAACGAACCCAGCATACTTGGATACAATTCATTTAATGCTGCAAATGCTTCGTTGATCAAACAGAAGAAAGAATTTTACGTATTGATCAATCAAAGAATGTTTCGAGGTATTTATAACATTAAATGAATCACATCCAAGTACACTGGGTTCGTTCAGAGCAACTCCGAGCAGCTCTCAAGAGACAAAACGAACAATACCAATGTTTCAATTAGGTTAAATTTGATGAATTGTGTGTTAACTGGATTATATGTTTTAGAAAGATTAAAGAAATAAAAAATTAATAAATTAATAAATATTATAGACTCTTATTGTATTTACTTAAATTTTTTATTAAAGAAATAATTTTATGATTAGTGCACATAAAATAAATAATTAAAGGCGAATTTTGGCGTGCCTCTGGTATAGCAACCAAAAGTAACCGCGACTAAGGCTATCTTCGTTTTCAGGTATCAGAAGACAAAGATAGCCTCAACCAGTACCACTGGTACTTGCACAGGAAATTTAAGTAATTATATTAAACATCTTTTATATTAAGCATCTTTAGAATATTTTTCTAACATTATTTTTAATTGTATATGACAGCATTGTAATTATTATGTAGGTACTCTTTCTTGACACATTACTTAAATAAAGAAATTTCATTATCATTTTTTAAACTCTTGCACGATGGGATGGCACATTTAGAGTCATACTCGAACACAATTTATCACGAAATCACAATATATGGGAGAAGTTATAGATTATACTGTATGTATTGTACTACGATCTCTAGAAATTTGTGACTACAATGCGTACGCACATGCGTATTGCATAGAAGCATGTGGCGCAAGCGCAGAATGAGTAACTTTAGTACATGCTTCTTCATAACATTTTACATAAGAGAAATCTAGGGAGTTATCAGTCTAGTAGTGTATAGAAGTCTGTGGAACGCACCCACACTCGACACAAACATCGTTCAATCTTTATCATTCGTTGAATGTTAAAAAGGATAGAACGACGTTTGTGTCGAATGTGTCATCTAAAAGGAAAGCATACTTAAGTAATTGCTGATTTAGTTGCTCAGTATTGTTTGTTTTAAGATGTAGATATTATACGTATGTCGGTTCGACAATATAGTTTATATAATTTTTAAATCATTGCGAAATGCGATACTGTGAAGTTCCAAATTGCAAAAATTTAAATAGAAATGGCCATATAATGCACCATTTCCCGAAATCTTCCACAAGAAGAGAAAAATGGATAATATATCATACTGGTCGTGTCGGTTGAACACCTAAAAAGTTTTTACTGCCAGATTCGTTTGTTTCGTGCAAAAACACGTCGAATGATTTTGTATTTTTATCAAAATTTGAACTGAACGGGGTATTCTATACCTTTACCATCCATTTATTCTAGCTTGTTTAATATAAGTCTTAATAACAATGCATTTGAATACTCCAGCGCATTAACTACAACGTACTTCTGGTATCCCTCTAATGACGATCGTTGTTTGATTGTCTGATCCCTTACTTGAGGGTCCCTACGTCTAACATATTTCTCACAACATCTATCGGTGATTTCGTTAAGATAGAACTCAAATGGGCGGTCATAACGATATCTGCCGCACGGTTACCGCACGGGTAAAGCGGGGAGCACAGGCTTTTCCGTAACGCATAATGCGTAAGACATAGTGCATAGCGTAACGCGCAGCAACGCACAAGCTTGCGTTAAGCCATGACATAAACGTCTCTCTGCGTGGTTTAACCTCTTTTTGTCAGCTCGTCAGGTAAAGTGGACTGGTAAACTGAATGAAAAAGTCCTTATTTTGTAATTTTTGCTATTTTTTTAAATTAAGGAGCAAGTGAAAGGAAAGCAACATTTGGGAGTACAGGCCTACGCCGAGGCTTTACTCGTCATTTCGAAAACTCTCGCCGTTAATAGTGGATTTGATCCGCGAGACACAATCTTAAGTTATTTGAGGAAAGTTCTGCTTTAAGAGAACCAGTAGGATTGGATCTGTCTACAAGGGAAGCTTTAAAACCCGCAGATGCTGGCGTTTATGACAATTATAACGTAAAAAAACAAATCATCAATTCTTGCACAATAATCGCCAGTAATCTCCTTCTGGTTGATGAAATAATGAGAGCAGGATTATCTTCTCTAAAGAGTTAAATTATAATATAATTCTTATGGAATTAAAAGTTTAATGACCACTAATAGTTTTTTTACGAAGTAATTCAAATTATTGGATTTATTACATCTATTTCGCATTGTATCTGTTAACCAAATCCGTCACTTGATCTCTTGCTTTTAATTTAAATGTTTAATAACAAGATAATAAATTTCCACTGTAACAGATGTTTGCGTTATTTGTGTTGAGCTTTTCATCAATCCATTTTTGCTTTATTATTGTTTATATATTTTTGTATTTTTAGGTATAAATATTTTAAATTTATCTATACTTGGACATCACATGAATTTCCACAAATATGGATGATGAAGACATATTTATTTTGTCAGTTTTGCAATTATGTTTATTGATCTTACAAAGAAGAGAGAGAGAAGCAAAAGATGGTTAAATCGAAGGTGGGTGAGACCTATTAATGTTGAACGATCTTTATATGGAGATTTTCAGCACTTCTTCTAGGAATTGAAATATAGTGATCCTGATATATTTTATCGATATGTAAGGATGAAAAAGGAAATTTTTTATCTTCTATTAGAGATGACAAGGCCTTTTTTGACTAAACGAAGCAAACGTGCTTTTAGTCCAGAACAACGGTTGACCATAACTCTAAGGTATTTATTGCTTATGTTTTTGTTACGTCCAAGCTCCGATTCCGGGAGGAGCTGCGGAAGGGCACAACAAACTCTGCCCGAGATTCGGTCACGCTCGATCCCCAAATTTCGGAAGGGGCAACGGAGGAGCGTCACCAAGTTCGGGCTCTCGCAGGTACACACCGTGGAGTGTCCTACGAGTCGATCGTACCTTTAAATGCTCCGGAAAATTGGTCAGTGTCTCAAAAGAGACACTATGACGCCTTTTTCCGTGAGCGGTCACGATCGTTGGTCCTTTAATTTAGGTCAGGGAACTAAATCCCTATGACCTGGGAGTGGACCTGTGCGAACTAACGGGAATTGAGGAAGGAATACGAGAAAGGGTTTAATAAATGAACTTAAAGCGGGTTTTACATTTTAAAATTAAATTTCTTACGGATTTATTAATAACTATAACAATATAAATGAGCATTAGGACTTGGCTAGGTGGCGTGAGAGTGAGCGCATGTGTGCATTGTATGTTGGCGTATAAATCAGAGAAATTTTGCGTTTTGATAGAGTTTAGAAGCTTTCTAAGGTAGGTGAGAGTGTGTGAGAGGTATAGAGAAGCAGGGAAATTGGAGACAGTAACAGCGGTGAAAGGTAGGGGCATCTATGATAGCGTTTTGCGAGGGTGAGGTTGTGACCGATCATGAATTGCGAATAATAAAATATTCAAATATTTACCAAATTAAACTTACAACTTTAGTATCCGAAGCGGTCACCACTTCGTTTATCCACCAACGAAGAAGGATAAAGATCGATCATCAGTCGGACGTCCTCGTATTTCGAACACCCGCTTCGCTGAAACGATGAATAATCGTCTGCGGAACTCAGCAAAAATCCACCTATAGATATGTAGGGAATGAAGAAAAACACTGAGGGTGCCATTACATGCAGCGCGGAAACGCGGAAACGCGGAAGAGATAGTAACTAGTCTTTATTAGATTCCCGCGTTTCCGCGCGTTCTGTTCCGTCTGTTTTTATTGCCTTATATTACATGGAGCATATTTTGAGCGGAAAAGCGGAACGGAGAATTATAAAATAATTTTTAACGGTATTTATTGATTAAAATGCTTGTATTCAATAGATAAGCTGAAAAGATAAGCAGATTAATAAAAAGTGCAATGAATTAAGTGAACATAATGTTAAAAAATGAATACAAATGTCTATTTGTCACCATACCGTTCCGCTTTTCCGCGTAAATTGTGCTCCATGTAATATAGGGTAAACAAACTCGCGGAACGAGAGCGCGTCAAAATCCGTTGTCAACGCGGAGGCTGTATGCAGTGAATACGATCAAATTTCAAGCAGATTGAAAAATAAATCTTTTATATACTTCGATTCTTTTCAAAGTGGCTGTGTAATCAGTAATAATGGATCCAAATATCATGCTGATGGTCATTATGAAGTATCTGAAACAAGCAAGAGATGAACCGATACGATACGCTGAGATAACTATGCAAAAAGTAATTCGTCTATTTTATTTGTACATGCGTTACAAGGAATTGCAAGATGACAGAAAGAACCGTGAAATGTGGGTACGGCCTATTTTTACGGAGAGGAGAAGACTTCTGCAAGGTGACAGCGACAATCTAATTATGGAGATGCGATTGGAGGATCCGAATAAGTACTTCAACTACCTCAGAATGTCAGCTGTAATCTTCAACGAGTTGCTCAATATTGTCGGACCTTTGATCGAAAAGGAAAATGTAGTTCGGAAACCGATACCGGCCAGAACGAGATTAGAAGTGACTATACGATGGTTGGCATCTGGTGACAGCATGACATCGTTATCGTATGCTTATCGCATTGCCCAATGTACGCTATCACGAATAATTCCGGAAACTTGTGAAGCAATTTGGCTCGCCCTAAAGGAAAAGTTTATGATTGATCCAACCGAAGACAATTGGAGAACAATAGCAGAAGACTTTGCGACAACATGCCAATTTCCAAACTGCATAGGCGCTATCGATGGAAAGCATGTCGTAATTCAGGTACATTATGAATTTATTAATATTAATTCAGGTTCATTGATAATGCAATCATGTATGAAGCTTTTGAAATTATTAATGTATGTTATCACAATAATATGATGTTTTCCAATTGCAGGCACCGCCTCGTAGTGGTTCCTGCTACTACAACTACAAAGGAAACCATAGCATAAACCTGCTCGCAGTAAGTGATGCCAAGAATCGCTTCACAATTGTTGATATTGGAACTGAAGGGAGGCAAAGCGACGGAGGTGTTTTTGAAAGCAGTGGATTACCGCATCTATTTCAGACAAATGCTCTCCATATCCCTCCACCTACGCGTCTGAATAATATGGATTTCGAGTTTCCAAACGTTCTATTGGGAGATGAGGCATTCCCCCTGAGCACACATATGATGCGACCATATCCTCGGAGTCGACGGCTGAATATCAGCCGAAAAATTTTCAACTATCGCCTGAGTCGAGCAAGGAGAACGGTTGAATGTGCTTTCGGGATTTTGGTTGCAAGATGGAGAATATATCGTCAACCTATTCTTGCATGCACATCTACTGCTGTAAAAGCAGTACAGGCCATGGTTATCTTGCATAATTTTATTATTAATGAAGAATTAGACTTACCACTTGCAGAAAGACAGTACTGTAATATACAAGAAGAGCGCAACCTCTCGGCTACTAATGAACTTACAGACATACGTAATAGCAGTTCGCGAAAGTCTAAAGCACTGAAGATTCGAGATAACTTTGCTCACTATTTCGAGCATGTAAATCCTCTACCGTGGCAGTGGGACAAAGTTTTAACTAACAACTTTTGACAAGTATTAATATTGTTTTAAAAAGTATTTCACGACACAGCATTCGTTTGTTATCTATTTTGACGATATTCAAACTCTTTGTACAACAACATAATAAAAATATATTTTATTCCTTATGACAAATACAAAAAGTGGAAAATTTATAATATTAAAAACAAATATTTTTCACTGGGCGTTCTCCCTCTCCAGAAGCTGTTCATCCTCCTCCGCTATAGCAATATCCATGAGCCTTCTTTGCAGGTTTCTGCGTCGTATGTAGGATAGTCGGCGTAAAAGGTCGCCAAGCTGGTCCAAATAACTGTCAACTATGTCTCGTTTCTTGGGCGCTTCTTCATCGATGATCTTAAGAAATTTGTTCTCGATCTCAGCTTGCCTTTGCAATTCTGTAAATAATAATATATTGTTAAAAACAAGGATTTAGTGAAGTTATTAATTTCAAATTTAGTGAAAAATACGTTTCAAAATTCCTGCGAGAGCTTTGAAACGTATTTCTCCAAGACCGTAGGTCAATGCGTAAGAAATCCTCACTTCGCTACGATAGACAATAGAAAATTGTCACATACTTATATTTTTCGCCCCTATCGATGAACTTCGGGATGTTCGAGATGAGGATTTTTCTACTGATGATGGACATGCAGAATCTGATAAATCATCACTAATATATAGCATGTGATCATCGGCAGGCTTGTCCACTTGCATGTCATCGTCAACATGCTGATGGGATGAACTCGCCGCTTCCAAGAGGTGCTGGATGGAGCTGACAGTCCTGAAACCAAAACAATTTTACAAATTTTAAATCCAATTGTACACAATTAGAATGTTTGTTAAATGCCTGTTAATAAACAAGAGCCTAGTTCTTCTTTGTTCTCATTGGCTGGTAAAAATACGGACCACGGTACAAGTGTAGAAAGTATAAACAAGAAAAACAGACGTAATGAATAAATACTTACGATGCTGTTTTGACGGTATCGTCCAGAAATCTCATTTTTTCATAATGCGCGAATGAGCTTTTTGCAGGATGGCCAGCTTCCGCCCCCGATCCGCTCCTCACGTATCCCTGCATTTTCTTCCGAGCCTTCATGTAAGAATCTCGGAGGTGTTTCCATTTTTGTTTAATTGTTTCCATAGACAGGGATCCTATGATTCCACCAGAGTTGTATATAGAAGAATCGTTTATTATTTACTTTTATACGCAGATATGCATGCAGGTAATTAAAAAATGATCTTACCATCAAATATATTCATTATCTCTTGCCACAGACCGTCTTTTTTTAATTTTGTTCTCTCGCTGGGCGGTATTGAATGGTCCCACAAACCCTTTCGGACCCGCACTAACTCAATTAGCAACTCATCTTGATTGAGTGGACACGGCGATGAAGATGTGGACTGGGCAGCTCCTTCCTTTGAATGCGGCAAAAGATCTTCACTTTCGTGTCTCTTTTCTTTAAAATAAATAAATAAATAAACAATGATTCAAATCGCAGCAAAAATTACTCAAAGAATTTTGTTAACACGTACTCATAGTGACAACGGCATTGTCATCAACTTTAATAACATGGACATATTCGTCGTATGTTTCGAAGCAGTGGTGGTTCAAAATCGTTCCACACGACCCACCTCGTAAAATGTACCCGCAGTAGCCACACTTCGTTGCCTGCGAACAAATATACAAAGTGAGGTTATAACTTCATTCAGTAGGTTGTTCACTTCATTTTTGTGTTTCCTTACCCCTCTTGAAAAAATCCATGTGGATTTTTCAATTTTTAATTCACCTGCTATTAAAAATAAAATAAATGTTAAATTTAACCTAGAATTAAAGATTGAATAATTGAAAACGAAATGGATTTTTTCAATAGGGAGGTCATTTTTTACATTTACAAAACATTATGTTTATTAAATATTACAAATTATCAAAATATTTACAGGGCCTTCCATTTGTAATTTTTACTCGACGAGCACGTATACACATTTACTGGAATACATTAGCGGATTCCGCGTTTCCGCTAAGGCAATGAAAACAGACGGAACAGAACGCGCGGAAACGCGGAAATCTAGTAAAGGCTAATTACTATCTCTTCCGCGTTTCCGCGTTTCCGCGCTGCATGTAAGGGCGGGTTCACACCTTGACGGAAAAGCGGAAAGCGGAAGAGCAGTTAACCGATCAGAACTCGCCCTGGTAGTAAAAAGTACAAATCTAACAGAAAGTCGACTACTTGATTGGCTACTGCTTTTCCGCATTCTGCTTTTCCGTCAAGGTGTGAATCCGCCCTAATGGCATCCTGACTCTATCGTTAATTTTATTATAAGAATAAAGAATTTATTCATTAAAATATAATATCACACAATCTTAAAATTAACGATTAGCAATACGTTTTACGCGCGGTACGCGGAGCTATATTATCGCTAATAACGCTAATCGGAATTAATACTTATCGTAAACTACGATATTCCGAACTCAACACTCGCGGAAAGCCTTAAAACACGTCGCAGTGTCGAAATCTCACGTCAAAATCCGTTAAAACGTATCGCGGAACCTTCCGGAATCTTCCCGATACGCGATTGCATACGATGACGCAATACTAACCGTTATATATATGTATGAACGACGCGGACACATTATAGTGAACTGGGTAAAAGCTCTCGATCACTCGGAGACCGAGTTAATGTAGTCAGCGCACGGACCACGGAGAGTGACCCGCAGCGCTCGCGGCGAAAACGAGAAAATTCAGAAAGAGACAGAACGTTCCTCCCGGCGTCTCGACTCGGGAACTACTGACGCTGCTCTCTCTGCGCTCGTTTATATACTGATCGGCGTCGGTAACCTGCCACCAATCAGCGCTCTCGCCCGTTGTGCGAGAGAGATAGTTTAATACCGTCCGTAGGACTCGACGGCATATTCCGTAGGACACGACGGTCTCTATCGGATTATCGATCGATCGTAGCACTCGACGGCCTTTCCGTAGGACATGACGATGTTTCGTAGGACACGACGGGGCTCGACGATCGTAGGACACGACGGCAAAGCAACACGCGGCGCTAAATTCTCGTAGGACACGACGGTAAAACAATACGTCGCGAAAGCAACACGCGACGCTAAATTCTCGTAGGACACGACGGTAAAGCAACACGTCGCGAAAGCAACATGCGGCGCTGAATTCTCGTAAGATACGACGGTAAAGCAACACGCGGCCGAAACAACACGCCGGGAAAACCAACACGCGGCGACAAAATCGCGGTTTTTAGGGGTTTTAACGGCTTTTAACCCAATTTTTCACGAAAAATAACTTATTGCTAATTTATACATGAAATACGCTCTAGAATCAAATACAATCATAAAAAACTAAAAAAAAATATTATTAATTCGTTGTGACGAGCATCATAAACTACGTCACCTCCAGTGATCCTGATTCTTTCGAATCATCCGAAGTTTCATATTTCTATTTTATCTTTTATACTCTAGCTACAATTAGAACGAAACTTACTAAGGATATAGAGTATCCATTGAACTATCAAGCGAACCTATCATCCGTATCACGGTAATTGTTCAAAAGAGAACTTTAGCTCTATCTCTTAAACTATAGGTCGCACGTAAACGTCCTTTAGTATACGTATAACTCTCACGTTTTTACGCATGGCAAAATTATCAAACTCGTCGTGTAAATTATCCTCGAGTTATTTTTAATTTCATAGGTATGATAATGTGTCTTATGCACATACCATATGTCAAATATAAAATATATAATCTTTATCCATCTCTACGAGCTATCATAATATAATATAAACTGTAACATGACAAGTATAAATCTTAATTGTTAATGCCTTATACATATATCAGTCTTAGCTGAATCATATAAAATCTAATTGAATAATTATACTTTACGTATCATACACGTATATGGAACCTTTAAAATATTATTGTCGTTATATCAAAATCTTAAATCAATTATAAGAATATAAAATTTAACGTTATCAACGTTGTTAAATTATCAAAGTATATCTTAATTTATCGCACTCTTAATTCTAAAGGATAAAATGACTTTAATATATATCAAACTTAATCCTAAATATTGAGGAAGGCTCTAATTATCCTTTTGGAGGGCTATCTAACGGAATGGCTCGATTTGCTTAGGAGGGCTTTTTGGGGCGTCGTCGGCCGGTTCCTCCTCGTCATCCTCATCGAGTGGAGTTAGCCTCTTGTAGCTTCTTTTGGGCCGGATCTCCTCCTCCTCCAGATTTTCCTCTTCCATGGGCTGCTCAGTCCTCCGCTGCTGAGGAATCAAATCCATTAAAATACGATGTTTCGTTATTGATGAGTCGCAAACACCATTGACCAATTTTAATGGCGGTTGCAAGGTCCGTGGAGGTTATGTCTAGGGAAGTGAATAGCGCGGGAACGTTAAGTTCGACAGGTAAGGTAGGGCGGCCGTCGAAGCAAGACACGAGACAGCGTAAGCTTACGATTGAAGGAAAAGAGGAAGGAAAAAGAGTTACTTTCAAGATGATAGAGGATAAAGGAAATGGGGGAAGTAAGGATATTGACGAGGTAAGAGAAAGTTTAAGGCTAGAAATAAGAGAGGAAATTGTAAAGGTAAAGGAAGAGTGGAAAAAAGGAATAAAGGAATTAAGGGAGGAGATAATGAGTAGGCTAAAGGTATGGGAAGGAAAAGTGGTGGAATGGGGAAATAAAATCGAGGAAACGGAAAAGAGACTGGAGAGATTTGAACATAGATTAGAAGAGGAGCAGGATGTAAGAGTGGAAAGTAGAGAACAAGGAGAGGTAAGGAGTGCAAGTGGTAGTAGCAGACTGGATTATAGTTTTGGGGGATCTGAGATAAGTAGTATGAGAAGTAGGCTAAGTAATTGGGAAGTAGATAAGGTCAGGAAGATAGTAATGGATCTAGATAAAGAGGAGAGGAAAAGGAATATTGTGATAAAAGGTGTTAAATTTCCTAAAGAGGTGGAAAATGATAAGAAAGGATGTAATGATTGGATGAAGAATCTTTTAAAGGAGAAAATAGGAATAGAAAGTGAAGAGTTAAGCTGTAGGTTAAGCGGACCTGTTATAATTGTAAAGTTAGAGAGCGAGGAAAAGAAGAAGGATATAATGAGAAATAAATTAAAGGGGGATATTAACAAGAATAGGGAAACCGTAATAATTTACGATTTACTAAGCCTCTACGGTCAAAGCTAGATTACTATGCTTATTATAATGTGTGAATTTATATACCGCGTATGTAGTCACCAATCACGTGCCGAAAATTTTTTCCAGACTTACAACGCAACAATTAAACAACTACCGCAGTAATATCACTTTTTTTAGTTAAATTGCTACCGCATATCTAACAATTATTTGATGCTTCTATATAGCATCTTATTAGATCTTTAATAATATGTTGGAAGACATATATTAAAATTTAACAATTTAAATGTTAAAGTAATGATGAATCTAAAATCTGTGAAAAG
>NW_017280159.1:16333-22760 GCF_001594065.2 Cyphomyrmex costatus
AATGCCTTACTGATGAGTCCAGTAGTGGAAACCGGGACGAAACGCCAACTCGCGTATATTCTTCGCAATTTTACTTTTCACAGATTTTAGATTCATCATTACTTTAACATTTAAATTGTTAAATTTTAATATATGTCTTCCAACATATTATTAAAGATCTAATAAGATGCTATATAGAAGCATCAAATAATTGTTAGATATGCGGTAGCAATTTAACTAAAAAAAGTGATATTACTGCGGTAGTTGTTTAATTGTTGCGTTGTAAGTCTGGAAAAAATTTTCGGCACGTGATTGGTGACTACATACGCGGTATATAAATTCACACATTATAATAAGCATAGTAATCTAGCTTTGACCGTAGAGGCTTAGTAAATCGTAAATTATTACGGTTTCCCTATTCTTGTTAATTTATAATTGACGGTCGTAATACAGAATTCTAATAAAGGGGGATAGTATGTTTATAGAAAATGATTTAAGTTATGATGAAAGAAAATTGTAGGAAAGAATAAATAAGTGGGCGAGGCAACAAAAAGGGAAAGGAATTGAAGTAAAAGTAGGTATAGGTAGGATAAGAATTGGAGGAATATGGAGGTTATGGACAGATATAGAGAGGGAAGAGAATAAGAATATAGGACAAAGAAAAAGTGAAGATAAGGCAGAGGGCGACTCAGGGAGCAGAGAGAATAGAGAGAGTAAGAATTTTGTATAAGCCAAGAAGGGAAATATAGCTTTGGTAGAAAGGGTTTTAAAATAAAAGGGAAGTATAGGAAAAAGATAAGTTCAAAGAGGGTTATAAGTCAGATAGAAAACAGAAAGAATAGGAAAGTAAGGGATAAGAAAAGTAGAGAAAGAGGTAAAGTTAATCAAAGAAGAAGTTTACTTTTCTGGAACGTGGCAGGAATAGAAAACAAGGATAGGGATTTTTGGAATTATATTAAAGGCTTTGATTATATTAGTTTATGTGAAACATGGATAGATGAAAAAGGGTGGGATAAGTTAAAGAAAAGGTTATCAAGTACGCATGTATGGGATTGTAGCTTCGCGGAGAAGGGAGGAAAGAGGGGGAGGGCCAAGGGTGGTTTTATAATAGGTAAGAGAAAGTTGTGGGGGGAAGAGAGTGAGAAATTAATTAAGGAAGAGGGGGATGGTATGGTTAGTGTAGAGTTAATAATAAATAAAAGAAAGATAACGGTGGTATCGGTATATGGACTTCAAGGAGGAAAAGACTTAAGTGAGCGTCTAGAGGATTTTATAGGCAAGAAAGAATATGATGACGTAATTATAGGTGGGGATTTTAATATAAGAATTGGAGAGTTAGGAGATATGGGGGAGGAGGAAGGCGAAGTTAGGTGTAGTAAAGATAAGGTAATAGGAAATGGGGGGAAAAAGTTTGTAGAATGGATTGCGGAAAAAGGTTGGAGTGTTCTAAACGGTAGAACTGAGGGTGTTTGGAGCGGCGAATTTACGTATGTAGGGGCAAGAAGTTGTTCAGTTATAGACTATATATTGGTAAGCGAAAATGTTTTAGATAAAATACAAGAGTTTAAGATGTAAGGGTGGACTCGGATCACATGCCGCTGAGCTTGAAACTGATTGGAGAGCAGGAACAAGACAGAGGAGAGGAAGAAGTGGAACAAGAAGAGGAGAGGGAGATAGAAACTATAATTTGGAACAAGGAGGCTATAGATTTATACAGGGTGGTCAATTTATCTGAAGACATTGAAATATCTCGAGAACTATACATAAGATAAAAAAAGAAGTGCAACGAAAGTAGCTCGACACGAAGGGGGGAATCCAATGATACCAAACTCGGCCCCTACCGCCCCCCGGGGGCGGGGTGGGGGTGGGGGACATAAGAAACTTAAATAGGAACCCCAATTTTTTATTGCAGATTTGGATTCTCCAGGAAAAAGTACGCCAAGTTGACCTACGAACTTTAACATTTTGGTTCACAGGTGGCGCTGTAATCGATAAAAATCCAAATTTATCAGAAGACATTGAAATAACTCGAGAACAAAAAAAAGGTGGCTAATGAAACTTGTTCGCTTTAAAAGCTGCCTTCCAAAGAAAGCAAACTTGACCCCCCCCTCTGATGGTGATTCTTGATTTGATATTATTGTTGTAATGTT
The DNA here is from genome assembly GCF_001594065.2 of Cyphomyrmex costatus. Taxonomy (NCBI): domain Eukaryota; kingdom Metazoa; phylum Arthropoda; class Insecta; order Hymenoptera; family Formicidae; genus Cyphomyrmex; species Cyphomyrmex costatus. Next base: position 18,463 of record NW_017280159.1, read on the forward strand.
TCATACGTGAAGCAATAATGGAAAGTATCGGGGAAAAAAATCATGGAGTTCATTATTAAATGTATCAAAAAATACATTTTGCGTTACCCGGGAACAACGACGTGGACGTAGTATTTTTCTGTTCCCTTTGGGGTGCTTGTTTTATGTGAGTCCCCTTGCCTCTCACAAATCGGGGTGCTTGCTTTATGTGAGTCCCCTTGCCTCTCACAAATCGGGGTGCTTGCTTTATGTGAGTCCCCTTGCCTCTCACAAATCGGGGTGTTTGTTTTATGTTCACTTAATGAAGTAAGTGTTCGAAATTTCGACCTTCCACTTCAATACATTTGTTGACTCTTTCTTCAAATGACTTTACACAGGACAGTATCATATCTGCGGGAATTTCTGCGCAAGCATTTCTTATGCGTTCTACCATGTTTTCGCGAGTTGTTGGCACTTGTTCGTATACCTTACCTTTTAGGTAACCCCACAGAAAGAAATCCGGCGATGTTAAGTCAGGTGACCTAGCAGGCCAATTAACTGGGCCACCTCTACCAATCCACCGACCATTGTAATCACGGTCTAGTATTTCCCTGGCTACTGCTGAGAAATGTGCTGGGCAACCGTCATGCTGAAACCACATTGTCCTACGAACGTCCAAGGCAACATCCTCAAGTTCCCGGGTAACGCAAAATGTATTTTTTGATACATTTAATAATGAACTCCATGATTTTTTTCCCCGATACTTTCCATTATTGCTTCACGTATGAAACATTACAACAATAATATCAAATCAAGAATCACCATCAGAGGGGGGGGGGGTCAAGTTTGCTTTCTTTGGAAGGCAGCTTTTAAAGCGAACAAGTTTCATTAGCCACCTTTTTTTTGTTCTCGAGTTATTTCAATGTCTTCTGATAAATTTGGATTTTTATCGATTACAGCGCCACCTGTGAACCAAAATGTTAAAGTTCGTAGGTCAACTTGGCGTACTTTTTCCTGGAGAATCCAAATCTGCAATAAAAAATTGGGGTTCCTATTTAAGTTTCTTATGTCCCCCACCCCCACCCCGCCCCCGGGGGGCGGTAGGGGCCGAGTTTGGTATCATTGGATTCCCCCCTTCGTGTCGAGCTACTTTCGTTGCACTTCTTTTTTTATCTTATGTATAGTTCTCGAGATATTTCAATGTCTTCAGATAAATTGGCCACCCTGTATATGGAAAGGACGAGCACATGGAACAGAGACGAGATAGAAGATGAAGGGAAAAATAAGGTAGAGAAATTGTGGAAGGAGTTAAAGGAGGTTGTTCAAGAAGCTATGGTGAAGAAGAGGATAAAGAAAAAGAGAAAGGAATTAGGATACAGAGACTGGTGGGACAGGAGTTGTACGAGGAAGAAAAGAGAAACAAAGAGGCTCTGTAGGAGGTGGAGAGAAGGAAAAGTCGACAAGGATAAATACATAGAAGCAAAAGGAGATTTGAAGAATTTATTGAAAAAGAAACAGAGAGAAAAAAGAGAGGAGGAGGAATTAGAATTAAAAAATATAAGAAGAGAAGCGGAAGTATGGAGGTACATAAATAGAAAAAGGGAAAGAAAGGTGTGGATAGAGAACAACATTGGCAAGGAAGATTGGTGCGATTATTTTATGGAGCTGCTGGAAGGTTCAAAAGAAGAGGTGAAGATTCCAACAAGGTCATATTCTGGAGAGGAACAGACGGACGATACAGTTTCAGAGGAAGAAATCGGAAAAGCGTTGTATAGATTGAAGCTAGGAAAGGCGGTTGGAATAGATGGAATTCCGACAGAGGCATGGAAATATTCAGGTGAAGGTGTATGGAATAAGCTGGTGGAATTAATAAAAATGGTATGGGAAGAAGGGATTATACCCGAGGACTGGAAAAGGAGCATTGTTGTGCCACTTTATAAAAGAGGTGATAAGGAGAAAACTGGAAATTACAGAGAGATATCCCTTTTATGCTCGGCGTACAAAATATACGCTGAATAGATGAGAAATTAGTAAGAAGGATAGAAAGTGTATATGAGGAGACGGTAGCGACGGTGAGATCAACACAAGGATACTCCGAGAATTTCTGGACGCCCAAGGGAGTGAGACAGGGATGTGTGATGAGTCCACTTTTGTTTTATACACAGCGGATATGGAAGCGGAAATGGAAAAAAGAGGAATTGGAGGCATAGATATAGGAAGCGTTAGGATATGGACGTTAGCGTATGCGGATGACTTAGTTTTATTGGCGAAAAATCGAGAGGCAATGCAGGATATGTTAAGTACACTGAAAAGGTTTTTGAAAAATAGAAAGATTGAGCTGTGTGTGGAAAAGACAAAGATGTTGGTAGGTAATAGAGGGGTTAAAGAAAAGCTAGAGAAATGGAAATGGGGGACAAAGAAATAGAAGAGGTAAAAGAATTTAAATATTTGGGTTTTAGGGTAGATAACAAGGGAAATTACAAAGGGCATTTAGGAGAACTGTATGAAAAAGGATGTAGGTTAGCAAGGAAGGTATGGGGCTTAGGGGAGAGGATCTGCAGAAATGATTTTAGTAGGAGATGGATGTTATTCAGATACTTAGTGCAGAGTGTTATGACTTATGGGGCTGAGATTTGGGGATGGAAGGAAAGAGAAAGTTTAGAAAGGGTAATGATGAATTATGTGAGATGGATTTTCAGATTAGATTTCTGTACACCGAGATACGTTATTATGAGGGAACTATCGTTGACAAAATTAAAGGTAGTTTGGGGAATAAGAGCTAGAAGATATGAGATAAAAGTAAAGGAGGGATGGGCAGGAAAAATAGCTTTGGCTTGTTGGGAGGAAAAAAGAGATCAAAATTGGGAAGATATGTATGGGAGAGAAAGGGAAAGTTTTTATAATAGAAATGGATGGGGAATTGCAGAAAAGGAAGTAGAAGGAGAAATAGGATATAATATAGAAAAAGAGTTAATAGAAAGAGAAAGAGATGTTCAAAGGCAGTGGGAGGATGCCAAAATTAGGGATGCGAGATATAATAAGAAATATAAGGAGATAGAGGCTGAGGGAAAAGGCCCGAGATATCTAAAGAAGGTTAATTTACAAGAGTTACAGTGAGGGGATGAGATTAGGGCTTTAGTGAAGCTTAGATGTGGAAATTTAGAAGAGGTAAATAAGTTTTGGAAAAGAGAAAAGGAGGATAGAAAGATGTTGTGTGTATTTTGCGGTGAGGGTAAAGATGATTTGGAACATTACGTGAAGTTTTGTGAGAAGGTAAGAGGAGGGTGGTTTCAAGAGCTAGGTGAAAATTCAGACGAGATTATTAAAATACTTAGGGATGAGAATTTAGATGAAAAAAAAGGAAAAATTCTACGGAGGTTGTGGAAAGAAAAAGAAAAGGAAAAAGAAAATGCAAATAAGAAAAGAGGGGTTGATTAAAGGAAGGCGAAGGAATCAGTAATGTAATAGACTAAGGATAGGTAAAGGATGGATGATTGGTGTTAAATGGGCTGTGGTTAAATCTAGTATGTACGAAGCTGTGATAATTTATATAATTTGTATAAGTAAATAGGATATTATGAGATTAAATAGAATATAATAATGACTAGGCATAGGATAAGGATTAGGAGAAGGATAGGATAATGATAAGTTTTATGTTAGATTGTATGGGTTATGAATGTTTAAGAAATATATTGTGAACCAAGTCCCTTCTTGGCTATTTTTGTAAAGCTGAAGTGTAAATAAATACTACTATAAATGAGCATTACAATGAATACAAAAATTTCAAATTAATAAAGTTACTGGTAAAAATAAGAATTACAAATTAATTAAATTTAAAATTTAAAATATTAATAAAATATGTCAAATCTTATGACTCTCATAATTTAATAATCCATATAAAAACTATATAATATAGGTTGGTTAAAAAGAGTCAATGGTTGGTAAATAAAATTACAAAATATCGCGCGCGCGCTATAAGATAACGGTCCATTTCAAGTTGTTAACGTTGACTTCGGGTATTACGTGTTCTGCTGCTTTAAACGGATTGTCCTGTTATAGCCCGAATGGCTATCACTTATTTTATTAATTATTTCATTTCAACCGGCATAGCAACCGGCACCGGAAACGCAAGTCTGCACATTCTTTAAACCGCGCGCGACAAAGCGTCGATCTAAGATCATAGCGCGCGAAATACCTAAATGCACTCGGCATGGCAACCAACAGCGGAAGTGCAAGATTGCACATTCTTTAATCACGCGATCGCGCCTCTAGCGCGACGAATATTACCATATATGGTCCGATCGAAGACCAAAAGCGACATCATCAAACTCAATATAAGC